>NC_090874.1:37309260-37329260 GCF_036669935.1 Montipora foliosa
AATAAGAAACTATTATACCATGCTCTACAAATATCCGTAACTGTACGCATCAGCTTTGGTGTTTTTACATGATAAAGTAGGGAAGATTTGTGGGCGTTTTTAACAAAACAAGTGTAGCTATGATCCGCGCAGTTACGACCGCAATTTTAGCAATTGCGGTCATAACTGCGAGGATCCTACCTTCACTTGATTTCATATCCGCAGTTTAATACATGATTCATTTCATATATCATTTCAGGGGCACCCAACGACCAATTTGTTGTAAAACGTATTATTATACCCCAGTTAATGAAAATAAATGTTAATTTATTTAATATATTTTCAGGTGTTTTTCAGTGTTGCTGGGAAAACATTATCTGTTCCTTTTTCCCAGCAAGACACACAAGAAATTTCCCAGCCAGCTAGGTAAAATTGGTTGGTTTCCCAGCCAGGAATTCCGCGCGCTTTCAAATCCCTCGATCCAAAACGACCGAACAAAAGCGACAAGACCGGGACAAAACAGGTTTCTTCCGCAAGCGCAATCACTCTGACCAGCCGTCGTATGTTTGTGACTACTCTCTGGGAGAGGGAAGGGGTTTTTTTTTTCTTTTTTTAGTCGTCCTCAGTCTTCAGAGTTTCTACAGCCAGCTCGGGTTGAAATGCGAGAAAAAGTCAGTAATTCCCAGGCAAAACCTCTATCAATAACAAAATTCCCAGTCAGCTCATCGAAACACCTGAATTTTTGCCAGCCAGCAAGATTCCTCTGGGGAACAGATAATGTAAGGAACGGATTCGTTGGGTGCCCCTGTCATTTCGTTCTTAAATAAAACAATTATTCCAGTCAAGTTTGCTGGATATGAGGCCATTATAGCCAACTCGGCGCCTCGCTGGCTATCTATTATCTCATATCCAACGCGTGCTCGTGGAAAAATAATTGTTAATCATATTTTTCAGTGATTTGGCAACAGTGGGGAGCATGCACAGGCACGTGTGGAGTCGGTCACCGGTCACGCACAGGCTGTATATATTTGGAGGGGAGAAATAGAGGTCAAACATGTCAATCTACCGAAGAAACTGGGGACTGCACCTTGCCTAACATTTGCAGCTCCTCCTCACTCAACATTCAAGGTACAGTACGTCCTCGGAGACCCAGGGACAGATCGTGGGGGCGCGGGAAAAACAACACGGCGACTTGCGAAGAAAAGCATAGTAGGGCGACGAGAGCCTACTTTGCTTTCCTTCGGTCTCCGAGGATGGGTACAGTAATTTATGGCATAATGGATTTCCATAAATGCAATGTTGTGCGCATGGCCAACGGTCGTAGGATAAGTTGGTGATCCTGTGCGATGTGTGACATTTTGGGTTACTTTTCAGTGAGAATAAATGGAGGCTTGTGTACTTCACCATCAAATAAGAGCCAAGACCTTCAAACAACTCGTGCAAACCCGTGAAACTATGGGCAAACGGTTAATTCAGCAACTTGATTGGTGTAATTGTCTAACTCAGTGTAAGTGATAGTGTGAGCTACTGATCCTCTATCTCCTTTTTACCACCAGTTTCAAAATGGTAATTTTTGAATAAAACTGGGAATTGTACAGTGAAATCAACCAAAAATTCTCGCAAATAAATTATTCTTTTGTCTTTGTGCTAATTGGCCTTACTGGCCTCGTTATCCCTTGTAAATCTGAAAAAAAATATATGTATTTTTGTGCAAATTCTTCCGTGAGGTTTATGTTACCATGTGGCTTGATTTCTTAGATTAAAAAACTTGTTGACAGCTCAATACTTCACTAAAAGCTCAAGTTAGGTTATTAGGAATTATAAACAGCCATTGATTTTCGCGGGAGGTTATTGGCTACTTTACGTCACCTGGTGTAAAATCACAGGATGGATTGAATGAATATCACGCAGGAAGGGTTATTAAATAAAATACCCTTTCCATCTTGCTGATATGTCGGCTGATAATGTCCTTGGCTGAGTGATTATCCTTAAAATTGCACATTTGTCCTCGGCGAAGCTTCGCTCCTCGGCTAAATATCACAATCTCAGTCATAAATCTACGAGACACTTGACGCTGCATAGCAGTTCACCCCCTCCTCCTATTCAATGTTGCAAATAGTATGGCCTTTTTTCAGGAGTCCCGAAACTTTTCGCGCAATCAACATTGACAGGGGAGAGGGGTTTCTAGGATGGTTTGGTGTCGCGGTCTTTTTGACGAGGATTGCAGCCTACTGAGGGGCTTTATTTACTAATTATTAACTCGGTTTCTCCACAGTAAATTCACTGAAAACCGCCCTATATACGAATAACTTTCTGAAACACATTAGGATTAACAACTGTCATAAGAAACCCTCAATTGAACAATTGTCTTCTGTCAATTTAGGGCAAATGACACCCTCAGTAAAAAGGTCATCTGCGGTGGATTTTTTGCCGTCGTCGCTACCGGTTACAGAATCTATGAAGACGATGAGATCAACGTCATCAACAGCACACAGCCAAACAAAAATTTCATCACTAGTAACGTCAACACGATTGGTTATGACGTCACGTATGATACCTCTAATTCCGACATCAGGCAGCTCAAGCGGCATGACGTCATCAGCCGAATTTTTCCCAGATCTTCCACACCGAGTAAACACGTCGGCGAAGCAAGTATCTAAGTCGGACATAAAAACATCAACAACCCAAGTTGCTCAAGAGACACAAGAAGCCACTGAACATGTCAATAATCAAGGTATTGAATTCCTGTCAGTTTGTATGTAAGGGGTGTCATTTCTGTATTTGTCACCAAAATTAGTTAAAGCGAACATTCAGGTCAGCTAACGGCTGCCTTGGTTGCATTTATAGGCGGTAGATACAATTTACGAGAGAGATCTTCAGCCAGTGTTTCTGACTTCTGAAATGGACGTTTGACATTGGGCTCATAAGTAGTTAGCCTGCGATTCGTTGCCATGATCAACGGCTGGCTTACCTCGTGCTCTGCGATTATTAGTGGGTGGTTACGATACCATGAAGGATTTGTTTCCCAAGCTGACCATCGCCCAAATCGTGATGCACGCGGTAAGAACAACTGCTAAATAAAAGGAATAATGGGAACAGGTCTCATCTCATAAAAAAGTATACAATTCTATCATTCCAGACGTTCCAAACCACAGTCAAGCGCAGTTTTCAATGGCAAAAAACAAGGTTCTGCTTAATCATACCATTGACGATATGTGGACTTCAAGTGAAGTCAAATGTGCAATATTATGTCTGCGAAATCCAGACTGCCGATCATTTAACTTTAAAGTCATGGAAAGGAACCTCCGCCAGGATAAAGACATAAACTTAGAACAGCTAATTCAGCCCAACTGTTTGCTGAACGCAGTCGCGCACAGAGCGGATGCGAAAGATCTCACTGTAAGCGAAGGATGGACGTATTTTCATCGCGTTACTTGAGAAAAAAAAAGAACTGGGAGTACCAATTTTAAGCAAGCGTGATTCATTACCAAAATGAATTACTTATGTCATACACCTCTTATTAAGTAATAAACGAGAGTTTTTACACTCAGTATTCATAAATGTTATAAAGGCAATGTGTGCTAATTGCGCAATGTATTTGGGACTTTCTGGTCATTTATTCTTGACATCGGTTATTTCGTTTCTATTCACCATCACAATGACAAAGAGCTAAGCATGGCATTTTCGATTTAACACTTGCACCGAAGAGCCAGACATAAATGGCGACATCAGGAAACCGTCAAAAACAATTTTAAAACGCGATTTTATCAACGTGGCCAATACGGCTTAGTAGTACAGGGAGTGGAGGACAGCCCCGGAGTTGCATTAGGAAGGGGGGGGGGGGGGGGGTTTACCCCGAAGTAGCATAAGGGGTACCCGGACCCCCACCCTCTATACTACTGGCTTTCACTTTCACGAATACTTGATATGACAACATTAATCTCCCAAAATTGAATTTTTAGAAGCCTAACAAGGAGTTCCGTTCTTTTCGTCATCATTTACAGCAGGGTATACTATTTAATCTTAAAGGGTTTTATTTAAATATCCATATCACAAATGTTCAGCTTCACGTTCCAGTATTTCTGTAATGATTTACGACAGCTTGTTTTCACTGTCATTCCCTAAAAATATAATTGTTGAACTGATTTATACCTATCCGCCATTAATTGGCGCTCGCTGTTCCTAAAACAGTGGCATAAGCAGTCAATAAACTGACCGCCTGCCTCGTTTCCAGTAACAACCGGGCTTCGATCAGCCAATCGCGCGCTACGTTTCTAGGCTCTCCGCGAAGTTGATTTACCAATCGCGTTGCTAGCTCCAGATCCCCATGACGCAAGTAATAATCTGCACGCGCAAGGAGATCGAAAGTGTCTGCATTTTCGACGTCCACAAGTTCACCTTCCTTTGTGGGGTCGAACGAATCGAAAATAAATAAAGACTGAAAATACGACAGGAGATACGTCCAAGGGGACGCGCCTCTATCTTCTATCATGGCGACTCGGCGACACCACCTTCGCAATTGATAAAAGCGATGTTTGACGTTCTCCTCATTTAATACTCCCCTTGATACTACTTCTTCAGGTAGGGAAATTAAAACCTGAGACACAAAAGGATCGTCACCGGCAGCTTCGTGGATAGCTGTGAAGTGAGGTAACAAAGGCCTTGGCCGGCCGTGAGCACCTTGCCCGATTGCTGTTGTAAGCGACTGACAGGCAGCCCAAAGCTTTTGCGACTGCATGTTTTGTTTCTCGGTTTTTGCTCTGCCTTCGACCACCGCTTCGATGCCTCTTAGGTGAGCGAGAGCTCCGCTTAGCTGAACCTCAAAGGCTGATTTTTCTTCTTTAAGCTTTCGCTGCAAATCTTTCTGGTGCCTAAAAGAGTAATGAGTGTATCAGAGATACAATGCAATGACAGTATTTATGTAGACTAGTTGCAAAACAATGCGGTGCGAGTGTCTAAAGAAACTTTATTGCTGGGCGCGTTGGATGAATTATGTGACCAATGTGTTGTGAGATTCATCTGCTGCGTGGATTCCAGCTGGAACGAAGTATGAAAAAAGGCGGGGTGACTCATCTGCTCTTTGCCAGAAAAGAATCTGCGGAAGCTACAGGTAAGTTCATGTATGCTACCCCAACTATACCATCAGGAGTTGGAGGGTTGGGTGAGGGTGACAGCGGGGAGGAGTGAAACAGAAACTGGATCTGTAATGATGCACCAGTTGACAAGTTCTTTAAAAGAAGCGAATAGTGGTTACGTCCATATTGTATTTCACGGGAAACCGGAAAAAGAGGCTCCCAGCTAACATCATCTTATGATGAAACCACGAGCCCATTACCCGGAGCCTCTATCTTCCATATTAACCCTCTGAGTCAACCCTGTCCCGTATCTTTCTATTTTTAGAAGCACCTCCCAGGGGGCTTTAGAGGGTGTTTTCACAATAGCCAATCATAAGAGACCTATGGTTAGCCATTTATTAAGGGCTAACCATAATGGGCTCATGATGAAACAACATCTTTCACAATGAAATGACTTCATGATATCTCACCATTTTTACAAGTTCCCTACTAGAAATTGCGTAGAAGTAAATTAAGATGCCTCAAACTAGTATTCAACACTTTCACGGAACTGATTGACTCCAAACACTGTATCACTCAACAGCTATTTTATGTTACCATGCATGAGAAACAATTATTATTTCACACTAACTGCTCTTGATAATGTGACGAAACCGGTCACCACATGGGGCCACTTACATTTTGCATAAAAATGCTTATACATGTAATTTCAAAAACGTCAGTAGCCCGCATTTTCTATTAGTGGTTCAAGTTAAAACCATTTGCGAAAAAAAATCTGGAGCAGATTCAAAGTTACCTTCAATTTAGGAAAACTTGATGGCTCTGAATCCACTCCAGAGCAAGTTTTTTACACTTCGCAGTGACTTATCCCAGCCTGCTGATCACGTTTCCAACAATGGGGGTCATCGAGTTCGTTTTTGAAACAAAATATAGGTTGTCTTCAGATGATTTTCGTGTTGCTGTGGTCAGCTAATACGTCACCACAGTGAGCGCATCTTGATAAGCAGCAATATAAATATGGTGTTTCAGTAAAATGGTACCATAACATTGCCGTTACGTAAAGCAGTGTTGTAGAGTCAATCCTATTAACACGACAGTTTTCTTGATGAACGGAATGGTATATCAAATGAATCATATATTAAAAGTCTGCGGATACGAAATCGAGTGAAACTACTATCCTCGCAGTTATGAACGCTACTTTAGCAATTGCCTAGAGAAGCCTGAAAAATTCAAGACTTCAACAGGGTTTGAAACTGTGACCTCGCGATGCCGGTGCGACGCTCTAACCAACTGAGTTGTGAAGCCACTGATGTTGGGGGCTGGTCATTTGTGGGTTCAAATGTTCCCGTGATGAATGAATCAACGAAGGAAATGCTACATGAGATGAATCATACATTGAACTGCGGATGTTAAATCAAGTGAAGCTATGATCCTCGCAGTTATGAACGCAACGTTAGCAACTGCGTAGAGAAGCCGCTGAAGTCCTGAATTTTTCAGGCTTCTCTACGCATTCATTGCCAAAAGTGCGTTCATAAAAGCGAGGATCATAGCTGCATGTGAGTTTTCTTGATATTTTTCAAACTGGTTCGCGACACCTTAAGGCCCCGTCGACACTAATCCGTTTTTGAAAACCTCCGTTTCCGAAAACCTCCGATTATATATGACTGTCAACCACAAAACGATCGAAAACGGAGGTTTTCGAAAACGCTTTTGAAAAAGGAGACTTTTGAAAACGGAGGTCTATCGTTCTAGTGTGGACGGCGAAAACGGAGGTTTTCGAATACGCTTGACGTCATATTATTTTTGTATGCCTCACTTTCTCGCACGCCAAGACGTAAACAAAGTCTGGTAACAAAAAACGTATCTTTAGATCTCAGTTCTCAGTCTCTAATGTCGACGGCCCAAAGCAATGTGAAGACGATAGTGCGAACGCAGATCTTTTTATCCGTTTTCAGGGATCCGGAGGTTTTCGAAAACGCATTAGTGTGGACGGGACCTAAGAAGGAACATACAGTACAGTGGCTTTTGAGTTGTTGGCACCAATACAGACCTGTCTTTCAGTTCTGTCTCCTGCAAACGAAGAACCTCAGCCAGGTGATCACTGTATGCCGCTGCCTGGCGACGAAGCTGCTGACGGAGTGAGGCCTCGTGATCCCCTGCTAGCTCTCCCTCCTGAGCACAAAACAATAGACAACAGCATTTAATTAAGTATTATTTTGTCGAACAGCGTTGCACAATGTTGCAAGTCAAACATCAAACGCGAAAAAGTACAGCAAAGTTAAGCTTCGTACATGTTATAAGCCACGGAACAACGGGTAAAACTGTAACGAAGAATATAATTAGTACATTATTTTCTTTGCAAAGCAAAATAACCAAATACAAGGTTTTCACAGCCACTGCCGGAGAGAACAAGGGAGGGATAGGGCAGTGGTGAGAGGCCTCATGATCATCACCCACCAAAGGGGCCTGGGTTCGAATCCCAGATTCGGCGTCATATTATGTGGGTTGAGTTTGTTGGTTCTCTACTCTGCACCGAGAGGTTTTTCTCCGGGTACTCCGGTTTTCCCCTCTCCCGAAAAACCAACCCACGATTTGATAAGAGTTCATAACAGTGTCCCCAATCAGTACCAGTGCTGCATGTAAATACACTTGACAGTTAAATAAAGTTCATCATTATCATCATGATTATTTGTACACTGTACACAACAGTCAAGGACATTGTATAACGTGAAAGCGATGGGAAAAACTGACGCAAAGTTTTTAGCGTTTTCAATGGTTTTGCCTTTGTCGTTGCAAAAACTGGATGCGAGATATACGATAGTGTATACGGTTGCTCGGGAAAAAAAAGAATACACTGTACATGTTGTAAGAATGGCTATGAGTAGTGGTCAAAAAAGCGCAAGATGTTTTGGCCCCGAACGCCCTAAGTAAAAAAGAAGCAAAAATGTATCAAGGGAAAGTCCGAGTTATTTATCGAGTCTGCACAAATATTGAGAAGAAGTGGTATCGATTCAGCACTTCAGCAGAAACAATAAACTGGCTTATCTAGACTACTGTACATCTATCGATACAATCATGCCCTCCCAACGAGGCTTTTGTGTTTGGGTTCCGTGTGGTTTTAGGAAATTATTGATGCTTAAGCACACATACACCACTAAGGAAAGAAGATGGAGTGGTGGCTGCTGCAACGTCAACAGGCAGACGGCTCCATTGCCTAATGGTTCTTCGCTATAAACTATTCTGTAGGCCTATGCTCTGCCCCCCCTTCCATGGGGAGAAGAAAACATGTCATGTACACCTAGTAGCAGAAACTAAATAACAAGTCAAGTCAACTGCAATATGGCCATGTATGATTTTGTACAACATGGCAAGCCTTCTGTCTGCTTGACGCTTTTCAAAGATTCTTCAACCGAGCTCATTAAATCTGAAAAAGACTAATCTTGCATCTTGAGTTGCGTACTGTAGTCGTAGTTCTGCAGTTGTCCATAACGAAGCGGGCAGCCATCCAGACCTGAGAAACATTTTCCCATTTCTCTCTGTTTGTTTTAATGTATATGTAAACAAAAACTCTAAATTTCAGTTACTACTGTACCTTTTTCCTCAGGTTAGTTTGAAACTCGGCCTCCATTCTTTCCGCTTCTTGCTTCAGTTTGAGCTCAGTTAGTTTGGAATTTTCCTCCTTTTGTACCTTAAGGGCGTTCTCGAGTCTCTTTTGCTCTTCAGCCTGATAACTGACCAATTGCCGCGTCAACTGATCGAGTTTCTTGCGTGCATATGCTAACAGCACTGACTCTGACCTGACACAGTAGGATAACAAATTATACGTTACAAAAATCGACAGCGTAAAAAGATTTACGGCCAAGTCGCCCGAAAGTCATTTCGCTCGAAGTCATGTCGCCCGAAACCAGAGTGATGTTGCCCGAAATCCATAGTCATGTCGCCCGAATTTTCTAATGCTCAGAAAAATTCTAAAAATGTTCATATTTGCACAGGTTAGCGGACAAAACATTTTACGAGCCAACATTTCACGAGTTCCTTTTCTTCAAGTTTATACACTCGATAAAATTTCGGGCCACATGACTTAGGATTTCGTGCGACATGACTATGAATTTCGGGCAAGATGACTCTGTTTCCGGGATACATGACTTCGGGCGAGATGACTTTCTGGCGACTTGACCGGTTACCGTTTTGGTTAAAAAAAGGTTTAAAAAAACAACCATTGATAAGGTGAGGTATAGACGGATAACAAACAGCACAATCATTTTGGTGACGTACACCACTTAAAACCGCGAAGTTAGATTAGTTTCACATTTGCCCATTTGTGTCTAATACAAAAGTAACGAGTAAAAGTCATCTTGGCACCGGACTTCTTACCACAAGTCAATTCACCACTTAATAATCTTTGTTTGAGAGCTGGTCAAAAACACTAAACGGCAAATTTCAAGCTTTTTTCTAAGCACACTGTATGAGCTGACAATTACTAGGAGTTACTGAAAGTGAACTGCTGCAAGGGGACCCAAGAAATACGACAACAACGACAACAAGCTTTATTCGCAGGAAAAGAAATGCTCCCCAGCACAGAAGCATCTACATGACTGACTGTACATCAATAGCCTTCCCTGTTGCATTGATAAAAAACGCTTCATGGACGCTATCGCCTGGTTGCTACATTGAAGATTGGGTAGGGGGTTGACGTCCCAGTTGAAGATTGGGTAACCGGTCTGACCGTCAAGTCGCTCGCCCGAAGTCATGTCACTGTAGCCCGGAACCAGAGTCATGATTGCTTGCCCGAAATTTATAGTCATGTCGCCCGAAACTTCACAATGCTCAAAAGGAAGCAAGCCTTTCAGTGCGACGATTGCGCTTTTGGCAGCATCGTATCTGCGAGATGACTTTCGGGCTACTTGACCGTAAACCGTAGATTGTAAGGTACTCCATGAAATACAGGCCCTGAATCATGCCCTTCAGTTTCCAATAAGATAAGACTTACTGTAGACAACACGACATGGAGTCGTTACCTAATCTTTTTCTCGTCATCTTCTTCAACTGTTTTCCCTGTCAGTGCATCAGGAATTAATCCAAGCAACTCCTTCTTAAGCACCTCTCTGGTGTCTTGCAAGTCCTTTTGATGTCCCTCAAGCACTGCAATCTCTGCTTCAGATTGCTGCATATCCAACGCTGCCTTCTGAACGTCATAGCTCACTTGAGCTGCTTCACTACTTGCAGCCGTTCCCACATCTTTAGCCCCAATTGCTTCAGCTTCTTTGATAACAGAATGCAACCTCTCTATTTCTTCATTTACTATAACCTGTAGAACGAAGAATCGTGATGAGAAAACAAAAGAAAAGGGCAGTTTATTTATGCTAACTCCTTATCTTCTGATCAGAAGGATATCAGAAACACAACGTGATCACCAGCAGACCACTTAAAACAAGAACAACAGTTAGCTGTCATCCCTTTAAACAAAGGCAAAATAATTAATGCTTACTGTATCAGTGAAGGGGTAGTTTCTAAAGAAACTGTGGTGCTGCGTCGGTGGGGAAGTAGTATACAAAAATTTGGTTTATCAACGGAGTTGATAATGTAAATTGACCACCGTACAGAGATTCTAAAAGCTGACGTTTCGAGCGTTAGCCCTTCGTCAGAGCGAATCGAGGGATTATGGGTTACGTGTAGTTTTTATAGTAGAGTAGGAGCTCCGCTATTGGTGGTAACATGGCAACGTGAAAAGTGGGAATATATTAGTTAAATGAAAAGCGTTCGTTAATACCGTGAGGATTAAGGGTGCCGATTTGAAAGATGAATTTTTGTTTCAGATTCTTGCGGCTTTCCGTCGTACCTAGATGTAGGGAAAGGCCGCAGATAGCCATGTGTTTTTTGGAGTGGTTAGGCAGATTAAAATGGCGAGCGACTGGCTTAGATGCATCCTTGTCATTCTTCTCAACATCGCGAAGGTGTTCGCGGAATCGGTCACCTAGTCGTCTACCTGTCTCACCAATGTATAATTTATTGCATAACGTACAGGTTATGCAATAAATGACATTTGCGGAGGTACATGTGAAACGATCGGTGATCTTAACAGATCGCTTAGGTCCCGATATCTTGCTAGTGTTAACAATGAAAAGACAAGTTTTGCAAAACTTGCATCTAAGCCAGTCGCTCGCCATTTTAATCTGCCTAACCACTCCAAAAAACACATGGCTATCTGCGGCCTTTCCCTACATCTAGGTACGACGGAAAGCCGCAAGAATCTGGAACAAAAATTCATCTTTCAAATCGGCACCCTTAATCCTCACGGTATTAACGAACGCTTTTCATTTAACTAATATATTCCCACTTTTCACGTTGCCATGTTACCACCAATAGCGGAGCTCCTACTCTACTATAAAAACTACACGTAACCCATAATCCCTCGATTCGCTCTGACGAAGGGCTAACGCTCGAAACGTCAGCTTTTAGAATCTCTGTACGGTGGTCAATTTACATTATCAACTCCTTTGATAAACCAAATTTTTGTATACTGTATCAGTGAGATTACTTTAAGGGATTTTATCTTCACTCATTTTTATTTTTAGAGGTCAAGCCATTCATGCAAGTGAGAGATTATTTGATTTCATTGGTAAGACGTGGTGAGAGGCTAGAAGGTAAAACAAAGCACAAAAACACCTAAACTTACAGCTTGTACTGTAACATCCTTAAAAGTTAGTGAATGCTGAAATCAAATTGACCTGTAAGTACGGCGAACCTACATGTAGCTATTTAGCCATTTTCTTCAAAATCCCCCGATTTCTTAAGAAACAAGTAAATTCCTGAAATAATTGCAAAAACCCATTTTTTAATGCAAAAAATTCTTAAAATAACTGGAATGCAAAGCAGTTTGTGGCGTCATCTCTGAGTCAGAGAATGAGTCACGCTTCCAACTAACTTGGACGTGAGGCAACCAACCATCTATTTCCTTAACTATAGTTTACTTCTTTACTTACTCTAATCAAAACAAATCTTTAGGGGCGAAATAAGGTAAAAGGTATCACATACAGTACGTTTGTAGCACTAAAGCATAACTTCTCAGGAAGAAAACATCTTGAGGTTAGGGGCACCCTGAAGTAGAAAAATAGTATCATTTACCTGTGCAGCTCTAGCTGCAGCAACACAATCAGTAGCAAATTTTTGAGAATTCAACAGCAAATCACTGAGATCCTTTAGAGCTCCATCTTGCTGTGGCTGAGTGAGAGCTTCCTTCAACTGTTCCACATGTGACGTGATGGCTTCTGCAGCTTTCTGCTGTGCCTGTATGGCATCTTGGCCTATGACTTTTAACTTGCCAAGCGCCTCATGCACCATGCGTTCCATCGCATTCTGATCAGCTATGGCCTTTATCTCCTTTTCAGTCAAACTTGTATCTACTTGTGCTAGAGATGAGAAGTTGTCAAATTAGGTAAATTATTAGCTTAGGCAGTGGTGTGGTCCAGTGGTTACTGCGTTGGGTTTGCACATGGTTGCCCCAGGTTCAAATCCTATTCGATCTGGCCTCTGGTTTGGATTTGTTTCCAGTTGTCCCGGATTCAACTCTACCACCCTTTGTAAATACCCAACTGGTTGCCCCTTTCCAGTTGGAGTTCTTGATCATGTTTCTGTTAAGTTTGAATTGTTTCTTCCAGATTATTAAAAGTGGGGTGCCCGTGAACTACATGTAGCTTGATAGCTAAGTGCACTTCCACTATAAACAAATCATTTACATTTTACAAAATCACAGAAATGATAATGATATGCTACATTTATACAAATCTCAAATGCTCAAAAGAATTAATGAACAACAGCAGGAGATAAGTCTTGTGTCAAAGTCTTGACAGAAGGGGCCATCTTAAGGATCTGACAAGTCAATGAAAATAGAGACAGGGTTCCAAAAAATTGAAACTTACATTGTGTAGAAGGTGAATACACACGCAATACTACATAAGTCCACACATTTTTTTTCTTTTGGTGGCAAGCACACTACTTTTTGACAATGCTGCAAACACCCACTGAAGCTTTAACATACATGTATTTTGACAACGATGCAATCACCGCGTATGGGGTATACATTTATTAGAAACTCGCCACAGACCAACCACCAGGCCTCAGTTGTTCAAAAGATCGATAATGCTATCCACCGGATCAATCGCTATCCAGCAGATAAACACAGCAAAACCAATTGAGTTATCCAATGGATAGCGCTATCCACCGTTCGTACAACTGGGGCCTGATGGTTTGAGAGTTCAAAATGTTTAAGTAGTGCAAAGCAATCACACTGTCATGGGTTTGAGTCCTGTCCAAGCCTGGATTTCTTTCAGGCTTCCCTTACAACTACTTGCAGTACATGTAAAGCTGATCTTAACTGCCATAATCATTGTTCCATAGAGGTCAAGTTGCAGGGTTGCCCTCTCTGGAAGTGGCCACCACTGATGAGTAAAACTGTCTGGCATTAGACAGAGTAAAATCTATTTTAAGTACATGTACTGTACCACTCTCACGAGCGGAAGGGTTAAAGGGCCTATTGTTGTTGGGCACAAAAAAATCAGAAAACGGCATTTAGACTGGCTTGGGGGTGTGAGGGCACATATAAGGTTTACAGTTACAACGTAAGACACAAAACTGAATCAAAATAATGACCATGCACAAAAACTGATATCCTGCCGTGTACTGGTGAGCCCCCTCCCCTCTCCTCCCCTCACCTCCTCCCCTCACCTCCTCTCCCCTCTCCCATGTGGGAGAACATTTAATCATTATTACGGTAACTTCCTTGCCTCTTTCACAAGCTCAGTCAACAACATTAAAATTTCAACTGGATTTTTTGGAAGAACTGTTGCCTTCGACTCTAAACCAAATCCTGGAATTGTGTCAAAATGGACAGCACCCCATGTCAAGCATGATGTACATTTGTACTGTAATCATACCAAATACACAAATGACAAAATGGGCTATTTATTACCTTTGGTTTCAGATATTGTCAGTGGCATTGTTTCAGATGCTTCACTAGACTTTTCTGCCATCGTGGTTGACTCCAGAGACTCCACCTCCTTTTCAACAGAAGCAGCAACATCAAGGTCGACAGATGATACCCCAGCATGATCTAAAACTGAAACAGCAGCTGTAGGAGAGTTATCATTTCCACCTCCAATTTTGAGCTGACTTATGGTTGGATTTTGCTGGTCAGTTTTCAGTTTGTCCTCTGTTAGGTGGATACCTTCCCTTGCTTCTTTCTCAACAGATTTGGCTATTGCAAGATCTACAGCTGAAATAGCAGACTGGTCAAGTGATGATACAGATGCAACTGGCTCTCGATTGCCACCAATGGGTTTGATTGGGGTTCTCAGAGGAACGACTTCATCCTACAAGAAATGATACATGAAAATGAAAGCTTACATGTACTGTGTTACATGTAAGTGTTTTGACTATAAACTTTCACCTAAACAGGGTAAATGGATTTGTAAAACATACATGTATTAATGCCATCAAAGATTACTTTACAACATTTGTGAGAGCATTATTATAATTTGCATTTAGTTATGGAGCCCCTAACTCAAACCATGGAACATTCACACACCAATACAAGAGAAAAAGTTCCTTTTAAAAACATAAGTTACTACATTGTACATTTCATGCTCGCCAAAAAAGCAGTCTAAACATTCACCTGATTTGCAAGCAATGTTACAGAAATGGCCAATGCCATAACAAGCTTGCTGCCTAACGGTCGCCTGGTCGCCTGGGGCGCCTTACTTGCGAGCACCGGCGACCAAGTTTCTGAACAAGTAGCCCGAACAGGCACCTAACTTATCACAAGTTGATTCATCCTTACTTTCTTGCTGGAGATTAAACAATGAAAAAAGCTATATGGTTGGAGAGACGGCAGCCAAGCAAATTCCACAAATAAACGACTCTTTGACTTGTAAACATGTTAACATTAACATAACATTGTTGAGGGTTTTCATAGCGTTACCTCCTGGTAGAGCACAGAGACTGGGTTGCATAGTGATTCCCAAACCGACCTGATCATACGTTCCCTCTGTTTTTATATTTACATACGTAAGGGAAGTTAAACTTGCAGAAAGTTACGCGACAAAGGAATGTTCATCCCATCAGCTATCAAGAGCCTACTAGTAAAACGTGGTATAATATTATTTGTAATGTGATTTCTTAACCTTGAATTAAATGCTGAAAGAAAATATTTCATGTTTTGGTGATGTCTGCACCATAGTACATACCAACATGCCACACGTGCGAATCTCCTTTTTCCCACGTTAATTGCTGAAGGTTTACTTGATTTTTTTTCCCGGTAACACCAATGGAGTTCTCGGAACAGGTAAGCAATACTTTTTTGTCAAGTATAAAGGTGGAATTACATAGTCATTTCAGCGATACAATTAAACATGCACTTCCGTGATACGATCGGATCGCGGAAGGTTCTTCCCTAACTCCAAATACCTGGATCTTTATGCACTTAAGACGTACAAGCGAAAAAATAACAAACAAACAAACCACTTTTACTATTCCGACATGAAATGTTGAAAGACTAAACTATGAATTGAATTAAAATAGCTGAAATAGCTTGATCCCAAATGAAACTAAAATAGCTGTGAGTGATGCCTGTCAGAAAGCATGTGCGTATCAGAGAAAGTTGACACGATTAAAAATCGCGAAACAAGACAACTTAGCTACGATTTCAGTGTGTACTTAGATTTCTCAACTACAACTCATATAATTATACCCGGAAATGCTTTGTAAGGTACACACCAGTTTTTTGGTAAGTCATCATGTTCTGTGGCACGTTTACATCTCGTATAATTATAGCTAAAGCAAACCACTTGACTTCGGTGGAAAGGGGGGGGGGGGGTGGGATAGGGGGTCTTTGGTTAATTAATTAATTCTGGGCTCCTGAAAAAATTCACTCGGGCTACTAACTTTTAATGCCGCTCCCGGAAAATTTTCTTAGGCAGCACCCTTGTACATACTGTACGAGTGCCCCAAATTATGAGCTCATGATTTACTTTCTGTGTGAAAAGAAACCCTTGAGCGTGACTGTTATTTCTTAACTGTATTTTGAGTTAGTTTGAAAAACCGGATCGGAGAATCACAAAAAAACTCATGACACTAACAGTAACAGCCTGTTGCTCTATGGTCACTGAAAAGCCACATTAAAATTCAAAATTGCACAGGGTCTCACCTTTTCTGTATTGTTTCCAATTGAAACACCAAGGTCTAAAGGACCACTAGGTGATAACTGATCTTTAACATTTTCTTGAAGTTTTCCAGGAGTTTGTGTGTTTCCAACACTATTCAGATAAGAATCTAAGGTGCCAAGAAGTGGTTCAATTGCTGGTAGATTTTCGTCCACTATGCGGCGAAACTCTTTGCTGTAATGATATGCCAGTACTACTGCTGTAACACCTCCACCAAAGACAGTAGTCACTCCTGCTACTATCTTTAATGCTGGTGAACCTTTTACTGCCCTTTGTGCAAAGAAAAATGAATGAAATCCTCAAATCCTTTAAAGTGGTTCCCAAGGGAAAAATGTAAAATTTAACTAGTGCTATTCTCATTGTATTTTTAGACCATGAAACCAGTCAGTTAAATAATTGGTAGTCTGTAGGGGTGCATCAGTACATTTTTGGCCAGCTCTCTTTATTTGTACGGAAAAAACAAGCAGTGCTTATTTCACTCTCTTGCAACACTGACCTTGGCACCTTTCTCCACCTCTGCCCTAAAAGTGTTTTAAGACTGGGCCCAGCTCAACCCAAGAGTTGCCTACATGTAGGTTTGGGGGAGGGGGCCACTATACTAACAAGTAATACTGAGAAATTAACTAACTTACTTTGTGGGAACTTTTGACGTTGATTTATACCTCTTCAATTCTGAACTTCTTGTAGTTGTTTGGTCCTAAAAAAAAAACATTTACAGTACATGTAAAAAGCTTCGAGAAGTACCTTATATCGATATTACTATCGCTATTGCCATTTGCCCCTATTTGTAACCGAATATTACATAAGCTGCGCTTATACATGTATGTACGACGTAGACACCTGAGCTGAGCTTGGTTTGATTGCTCTTTTTGTTTGTTATGGCCTAGTCTTGCTTCTTTTTCATTGTTTTATTGTCATCTATGCCCATCTCAAGTTTCCATGTAAAGACAAGTGTTTGAGGTAAGTTTGACATTGCACTTTAAAAACATTGTAGCCAAAAAATGTACTGAAAACAAACCTTTGAGATAAATGGTCTTAATATCCTTCCAAAAGTCTGAGAGACTGTCCCTTTAGCACTTTTGACTCGAAACATACCGAGATAATCCTGAACTCCAGCCCCGTGATGAAAATCCAAGATGGCAGAGAGACCTCTTCTCTCTGTTCCAGTCCTAATCGGCTTGACCGATAACTGAATGATGATTGGATAATCGTGGAGACACTATTGGCGGGAAAATATACATTTGTTTTTCCATATTGCATGTTGCATCGAACGAACAAATTTTCGATTTTTGGACAGAGTTAAACTCGAACTATAGCAAAATGGCAAGTCAGATGAAGATCTCCAGCTTTTTCAACACTTCAGGCACTAAGCGACGCGCAAGTGATGTCGATGAGAGGTCGGATTCGCCGCAAAATAAGTCTTCCAAGATTGCGAACGGGAGTTCGCCCGAATCAAATGCAAAACGACCATTGACCAATCTCTCTCCAGAACAGAGAGAACGTATGGAGGCCAATCGAAAGCAAGCAGAAAAGAGATTACTTGCAAGTAAAAGTCCTCAGTCTTTTGGAGCCTCGTGGAAAAAAGCTTTGGCTGCAGAGTTCAGCAAGGAATACTTTGTTAAGGTACACTTTGTTGATCGCTCGGATTAGAAAATTAAATAGAGATAAGTTTATCTGATTATTTTTTCATTTCTTTCCAGCTCACCAGTTTTGTTAAGGAGGAGAGATTGAACAAAACAGTATATCCCCCAGGTAGGAAAAGAGCTTAAACCACCCTACCCCCCACCCTGAGTGCAGTAGTAGGTATGCCCCAGAGGACCACCCTAAGGGTTGAAAAAACAAAAGAGACCAATAAAACTCCTCTTCCTGACAGTCAAGGGAGGGTTGAAGATAAGCAGTTTAACTGGTTGATTTTGTTTCTGTAGTGATGATGGCATGAAAAGTTTTTCTTAATTTTTCATAGGTAGCATTTTTTTTGGCATCCCTATGGTTTTTACATATTCACTATTTTCACCAATCCCATAGTACAGTTCATTTTCGGGGCTCATTTGCAATAAAACAATGGATATCCAGTTCACTGAAGCATAATACAGTCCCATGAGTAAATAACACTGTTTTTATGCAAAGAACCCCCAAAAATGTATTACATTAGTTATGGGATGGGTGAAATAGCAAATAGTGAATCCCTCCTATCGCATACTCCTGAGGGAAAAGAAGCATTACTGATATGGAGGGTGTAAACTGCAGGTGTCAGGTTAGAGTTGCAGGTCACTGTTTCAACATAGCTGAAACAACCCAGAACTTTACCATTGCTAACATTAGGCCTAAAAAATAATGTTTAATAATAATAATAAGGCGCGGTGGCCTCATGGTTAGTGCGCTCGACTCCGCATCGAGTGGTCCGGGTTCGGGGCCTGGCCAGGGACATTGTGTTGCGTTCTTGGGCAAGACACTTTACTCTCACGGTGCCTCTCTCCACCCAGGTGTATAAATGGGTACCGGCCTAATGCTGGGGGTAACCCTGTGATGGACTAGCATCCTATCCAGGGAAGAGTATAAATACTCCTAGTCGCTTCATGCTCCGGAAACCGGAGATAAGCACCGGCCTGATGGGCCTTCTGGGTGGTAAGCAGTGACTTTACCTTTACCTTTATGATAATAATATAAACTTATATAAAAAAATTCAACAGCGCTTTACAATATTTACAATACAATATTGAATAATGATCATTCAAACAATTAATTATTAAAAACTAAAACTGTCGATTAGAACAATGTTGTTAATGTTTAAGCCTAAGGTTAGCATTTTTGTAAAGGTTTGGGTTGTTTCAATTACAGGAGAACAATGACCTGCAACCTGCACTTTACACCCTCACTGATAGCAGGTCATTATGAACAGTGAGGTTAAAATTAAGCGAGTACTGGATCAGGGCAGGAGCCGATGACTTAGAGTATACAACTTCATTGTATTTGTGGGATGGCGTTTTACAGACCAAGCTATTTTTAGATTGATTTTTTCCCAAAATCAGTCTTTCATGAGAAATTATTACCCATGGGATTGAAAATGGTCACTCACGCAAGCCAACTCTTATCTAAGAACTCCTCTAAACTTAGCTTTATCTGTGAAAATGCCATTAGGTAGACCTAGTATTGGTGTTGAGGGCTCAACTCAAGAAAACCAACTTCATGTTTTGCTGTTCATAAAATTTTAATAATTTATGTTCCTGGATAATTTGCCAGAAAAAGATGTGTACAGCTGGACACTCCAATGTGACATACATGAGGTAAGTTTTGAGGTTTTACTCAAACGTGCTATGAATCTGCAATCTTGGACAAAATAGATGGGAAATTTGTCCCCCCCCCCCCCCCCCCCCCCAAATCAAGGATGGGAAAATGTCACGTTTTGGCTTTTGCGTGGGGGGGGGGGGGGTTGCAGGTTTGCTGTTCCACTTTATTCTGTCCAAGATTGTAGTCCTTTACTGCCAAGTGATCAACAGGTATCAACCAACCACATGCAACATCTGGATTACACTCTGTTGGATAAGATTATATCCCTAGAATGTGGAATGATTTACCAGAGAAGATCAGATCCACCGCTGTGTATTGCAGACTTTAAAAAATTACGGGCCTTTCTGCAGGTACCGGAAAGTATTGTGTTTTTGGTCACTTGGGATTAGTCTTTAGTTGGAGTCGTTTTGCTTTCTGTCTTTTGTTTCTTTTGTTTTCTGTA
>NC_090874.1:37334260-37361760 GCF_036669935.1 Montipora foliosa
CAGTGACCTCGTTTCCCCCATTATATCACCTGCTCCTAAAATTGCAGCTTGTACACTTTGTTTCAGGGCTGGGAACAGTTTACTGATGCCGTTATAAGGTGGATCAATTCCAATCTCACTGGTGTTGTTTTCTTACTCTGGGGTGCCTATGCTCAGAAGAAAGGCAGCTTTATTGACAAGGTAAAAATGCTCAAGAAAACAATTTTTTTGGATGAGATTTGCGAGATATGTGGAGCCTTGTATGATTCCATATGCCTATACTTTCATTCTCTGGAACAAAAGGGCCAGAATTCAATAATTTTTAAAAGCAACAAAATTACCAAATGTTCTTCTTTCTAAAACAACAAAAAAAAATATGTAATAATTCACTTTGGCACCCTATACCGACAATAATTAGGGTGTGTAACAGACAAATTCTTCTAAAATAATAATGTTGGTTGCATCAGGGGTTTCAATAAGTTTTTGCACAAGCGGGTACTTAAGAGTAACAGGCGGGTACATTTGCCGAAGCCCTGAAGGGCCTTTGACCCTAGGGGGGCCCGGGGGCATGCTCCCCCGGAAAATTTTGAAGTTTTAGGATGCATTTTCATGCATTTTCAGGTCTTTTTTTGGTTGCTTTGTTGTTTCATTTTTTTGCTCCCAAGTCAACTAATTTAAAGAGAATTATGTGACAATAAAGTAGTCACAGTCAACTATTTCTATTGAGGTGATACTTTTTAACACTTTCACAACTGGTATCCTTAAAATGGTCTAAGTTTAATGTAGTTTTAGCTCAGGGTTAATCCTTAAATCAAAAAAAAAATACTCTATTCTATAAAGAAACATGGTTATATTTTAGTAGCATATATCATTACAAAAACACAGAAGCAACTTAAACTGTATGTAACTGAGTGTCTTATATCACTCATATCAGTCTGAAGCCACTTACATGTAATTTGCGACTTGATTTTCAAGTTTTTCAAGAGCCGAGCCTTTTACTGCTTGAACACTTTCTACCAGATTTTAACCATAACAAACCTTCTTGATCATACCTATTGGAACATAATTTTACAAATCACTTACTTGCGGAACAAGTCTTACTTAAAAGTCATGTCCCAAACCTAAATACGAGGTGGAATGTGCAAAATCTCTTCCACTGTTTATATTGTAATTTCAAAATATACTGTTACGAAAGAAAGCGCGAGTCCCTAGAATAGCGATCGAGTGCTTAGTATTCATCTTCACTTTCGAAAGCAGAATCATCCAAATCATAACTTGCTTGGTGGTCTCCAAGTTTAAAAGCTTCAACAGCAGCTTCCACCTCTGCTTGCACACTTGCTTCTTCAACTTTTTCATCTTCCTGGACCTGGATATCGGTTTGGACAGCAGAGTCCACAAGAATGGTTTGAACTTCACCCTGCGAGTTTCCACAAGATGTGCCTTCTGGATTTGCAGATGGAGGGAGTTTCCTTCTTTTCTTTGCATTGCTCCAGGCCTCAACAGCTTCTTTAACAAGTTCCTGTGCTTCACGGACAGGTGGTCCATTGATGGAGATATGCAGCAGCGCCTCCAGCATCTGATTAGTCATACTGCTACGGAGTCGACTCTTTACCCTGTTAACAGCACTAGCCCCTCTCTCGGGCCATGCATTTGCCATAGGAAGAGAAAGAATGATTTCTGCAATCCACACAAGCTTAGGGTAGAAGTGGCCATATTCTGTGCGCATGGAAAGTAGCCTCTTCAGACTCCACTCAGTTGGGGTGATGTTGTCAAGTTCCTGAGGAATCTGCGCTTTCCACAAAAGAAGATCGTATTTTAACTTCTCCCACTCTGCTTTCACTTGCTGCTGAGCTTCCTTGTCACCTGGAAAGTAGTGGTTTGACAATGTGCCGATTTCCTTTGACCCATAGCTTAAAAACTCTGCTGTTCCACGGTTTGGAATGGCATTTGCATTAAAGATGGCAAATGCACAGACCACTGGCATCGCATCCTTGAAACGAGAATCAATGTTCTCCTTGAGGGCTTATGTGTACTTCTTTAGAAGGTTGCGAAGAACTTGTATCTCGTGGTCATTGCTTTTAAACTCACAGGTACCGAGCCGTCCATTCTCCTGAATATCAATCTGAAGTTGGGTGATGGGGGTTTTGTCTTGTGCTATCTTCCTTAGCTTGTCAGTAGTGTAGGTGATAGCTGGTAGGATATGGCCAAAGTTGACGGTACCTCGCTGGAATACTCTGCTTAATGCAGCAAGCTCTGGAAGGACAGCCTTCAAAATATATATCGTACCAATAAACTTAAAGCTGTTCATTTTGGACAGCAGATACGTCGCCAAGCTATCTTTTTCATCTGCGAGATTGATAGCCTGTATGATAGGAACAAAGTCTTCATACACTCCATCTACAGCATTGCTTGTAGACAGCCAATGTGTTCTGCAAGCTTTTCGCACCTTTTTCGCCACAACAGACCTTGCTTTTTCCGATAGCTTCATCTTGCGCCACGACTCTTGTGCTTTCACCAAAAGAGCGGTCCGCTTAGGCGATTTAGCAAAAAACTTCCAGAGTTACAAAAGGACTCCTTCCACTTGTGTGATGTATTTTGTCTCATCACTCACACCAGCACAAGCAAGGGCCAGTCTGTGACAGACGCAGTGCACATTAATTAGCTTGCTGTTGATTTGCTTCAGTCGGGCTGCCACACCTGTTCTTTCGCCAGTCATTACTTTGGCACCATCGCTTACTAGGCTCATCATCTTCTGAACGTCAAGTTCACATTTGTCCAGATTGTTAGAAATGCAGTTAGTGATTGTCTTAGCATTGGCGGAAGAGGAGCCCTCCAAAACATTGTCCACGAAAAGGAATTTCATCATCAGAGACATACTGAGAAAAACCTATCAACTGTTCCATGACCGAAATGTCCGTTACATCATCAACTACATGTAATAGACCAAATGCTTTTGATTTCCTTAGCGCCTCAACCACTCTCTGCTTCAGTACTCTGCCTAGAGTCAAAAAATCTCAATAGTTGACCCAGCGGAGCGATGACGAAAATGCTTCATGTTTTCAAGCCCAAGCATTTGGAGAAGTGTGAGAAGTGATAGAAACTTCTTGTTGGCCATCTCTTCTTTAGCCAACCAGTATACCGACGTAAATGCATTCTGTAGGACTTCATCTTTGCTCTTGACTTGTTCCTCGACTTCTTTGTGAAAAATTGACACTCGGCTGAGCATCTCTGCCTGAACAGCTGCTGCATGTTGAGCACTTTTTGAATGATCTTTTAGAGCATCTGTTTTCAGGCGCTGTGCAGGTATGAGGTTATATACTCTGCTGTTGTGTTTCAGGTTTGCAGTATTGTGCTTCTTACACAACAAACAAAACATCCCCCCTTTCTCATCATCTGATTCCTCCTTGTAAATCACCCACCACATGCCAGTACATGAATCAAATGCCAAGTTATCATCCCTTATCCACTGGTGCTTGAAACGGTCTCGTTTTAGGGCGAAATTTTTTCTCTGCTCCCTTTCAGTTAGGCTGAAACAATTATTTTTATTACAAGTGTAATAACTGTGGACTATTTCCGAAGGCCCGAACAGCTTCAACACAGAATCATGATCACAGAAATCGATGCTCGTCTCGCTTCTTGCGTAGGATGTAGCGGGTTTTACAACATCTGCTACACTCTCACCTGACTTTGAAGATGGAAGGGGCTTTTCCTTCGCTGAGGTAAGTGACTGACTGATTTCGCTATCTAGTGAAACTCTTTCTGCCGAAAAAGAGATCAGTTGGCCGAGGTAAGACACAAGACAAGGCAAGTAACTGAACATGATACATTTTATTCAATTCCATCGACCAACGATACACAATATATTGGCGCAAAAACGAAGCATAATATTAACATTTGAACGATATAATCACAGGAGGTTTTTCCTTTCAATATCCTCAACTAACCTTGGGAGGAATCAGTCTCGTTTGACCTCTTTTGTTTTGACACTGGCGTGAAATATGCAAACAACGATTGCCTTTTGGCCACCATTAGTATTCACACTCTGTCCCAGTTCCCGTCAATTTCAGCTGAGATGCCTTGCACATTTTTTTTGACGTAGCTTCCGAAGCGATGTTTAGTACATGTTTTGCAGACTTTGCTTGAACTTTCATGGGCCAGAAGGCTTGGAAGATGCCAGAATGTCTTTTCTTTTCCATTTCATTTTGTTCTCCTATAAAATAAAACCTATTTTGCCAAATCTTTTGGCAAGAATTCGACACTGAGATGAAATTATCTGGACTTACTTGACGTTCGTGTGAAGGCTCCAAACTGATAATCGGCCCGTTACAAGCGGGTAGATCTACCCGCTACCCGGCTACTATTGAAACCCCTGGTTGCATGAATTTCAAAATTAGCCAGTAAAACTTGCTATAGTGAGTACAATGTATAATATTAGGAAAGGTTACGTTTATACAAACGTTGGCCGTGTAGCACTTATATTTTAAACAGAGTTAACTGAATAGAGTGTAATGTGAAGTGCTAGATTTCAACCCCATATGAACCATGTGAGCGTTAGCCCTACAGATGGAAATGGGCCCACACAAGGACAGAGAAAAACTCTGACCAGGTTCATTTCCCACCCTGGTAAGAGTTTTTCTCTGTCCTTGTGTGGGCCCATTTCCATCATTAGGGCTAATGCTCACATTGTTCATATGGGGTTGAAATCTAGCACTTCACATTACACTCTATTCAGTTAACAATGTATAATATTAGTTTGGCAGGGTGAACCTTACTGCCTCATACAGGTATTCTCAGAATGCAGGAGCCAGTAAACTTGAGCTCTGCCATTTAAACCTTCCCCACCTGATTTTACTTTTGCTAGCATGACAGGATTTTACTCACTGACTGCGGGTGCTTTAGGGGTAATTGAGTTAAGGCTTATGTTTCATTAATGTATTTAGGGCGTGATCAGCAAGGGATGTTGATCAATATGTAACTTGGCACAAGACAGAAAGCAATAGAGAAAGCTCCTGACAAACTGCAGTGCAGCTGGATGATATTGATTATTCCTTCAGAAGATTTTTCCACCAGAATTGTCTCTGAGACCCAGGAAAATTGCTCCCTTGAACCTTTCCTCATGCAAAATTCCAGACCTAAATTACCGGAACACTCGAAATTTACAAACAGCAGTTATTGGCGCAAAGGTTTTTTTCAGTTGAATGATTTTTTCTGATGATTATGTCTGTAATAGGCCATTTTACAGTTGTTTGCTCAGCAACCTAGCCAATGAATGGCTGCGAGGCTGCCGGAGACCTTGCATTGATACAGACCTCACTGCTTTTATCATGTAAATTGTGTTGCTGTGATTCTAATTAGTCCGTATTAACATTACAAAAGCACGGAGGTTTATATCAAAGCAGGGTCACCGGCAGCCTTGCTTCCATTCGTAGGCCAACATAATGAGATTCAAATCAGTTGGTGTATGCATCACAAAGTGACCCTCTTACTATGACTTTCACAAGAACCCAATGAAGAAGTAGTACTTGAAGTTCTTAGGCTTGAGGAGACACCTTGTGACACATTATTGAAAGTACCAAGAATCTCATTATGCAGCTGCATTGGATATACATGTATCATGATGATTATCATTCTGTTACATTCCTGCAGAAAAAGCATTGTGTATTAAAAGCTGTTCATCCTTCTCCGCTGTCAGCTCATCGAGGCTTCTTGGGCTGCAAGCACTTCTCTCAAGCCAATCAGTATTTAAAGAAGGTGGGAAAGAAAGCGATAGATTGGCGTTCACTTCCGGTTGACCAAAATGAGAATTTTTCAGCTTGACAAACTGAATATCGTGCATGCAAGAACTTTGAAAAGTCAAAATATATATCTAAGGATATGATACAGTAATAACTATGAAGACGGTCTAATTAACAATTAGACCCGTAGCCCGCAAGGGCTACGGGTCAATAGCTCATGAGGCGAAGCCGAATGGGCTAGCTATTGACCCGTGGCTCTTGAGGGCGAGGGGTCTTTTTGTTTTAGTATCACCCAACTAGTCGGACAGAAAAGGCAATAATAAAGTTAGCAAATGCAAGTTGAAGAAATATTTATTTGGGAATAAAACAAAAGAAAGCGTCACGCTTTTCGCTACTCGACTATTACTAATAGTCCTCCAATAGCGTAGCCAATTAAAATGCAGGATTTGCATTAGTCCACTAGTTGGGTGATACCAATAAGAAAATAAATGTTACTGGCGGAAAATAGATTCAAAATAGCAAATTAAAAAGGATTACTTTTACGCTTCATTAATCGTTCAGCAATCCCCCGTTGAGAATTTCTTATTTGTGAAACAGAGCGACAAAAGAACCTGTTTGACGAGGACGTCATGTTCATTTAATTCGCAAACACACGGCGGTGAAACGAAAACCTCGTTCCCTTAGCTATAGATGTCTTTTTTTTAGAAACTGGTTACTTGAGAAAACTGAAAACGCGAGTTCGTTTATCGCTCAACTGGCTGCTTTCCTCTCCCAACCGGTTTGCATCTATGTGCTGTAGTTAAATAGTACGTTACCTACATGTATAGACCGTTTAATAAGTAGTCGAAATTTAAGATTTTTTAAAACAGTTATAAAGTTAAATGTTAAGAAATATATATGATAGTGACGCTTCATTAAAATTAGTAGATCATTTATTGACACTTTTTTGCAGTTATTTGTACAAAACACTAAGGGTACGTTCGATTGACCGTATTCCGGAATAGGAATACATGGAATAGAAGTTTGAAATCCTTCGTTTTTACAGAACTTAACTTTTAAATTGTCAAACACCTGCTGAAATGCTATTTTAGACATATGTTTATTATCCTTGTTGCTTCAAAATGCCAGATGTAGCGTTTTAAATCATCACTTCACTTATTCTTAATCCGAAATAGGGTCAAAACACCCTAAGGTGTTTGACAATTGTAATGTGAATCTCCGTAAAAAGGAAGGATTTCTGACTTCTATTCCATGTATTCTTATTCCGGAATACGGTCAATCGAACGCACCCTAAGTAAACGTTGCGTTTCAGTCGTATTTTTTACTCCATATTCTAATAAAAGGCTTGATAAGGATAACTGAGATTTAAACCCGCTTTACACTAGCACGTAGCTATCATTTTGCGGGCACTTCACGGAAAATTTTTCATGTGTAAACAACAAACAGAAGGCATGTGCCAATCACATCTTTGGAGCTGTGCACGGCACTCCATTATTAGGGAACTTAAGCAATGACAACGGCGACGGCAACGAGAACGTCATCTCAAAATGTAAATTCGCGTTGTTTTAATCGTTTCGTGACTATTTCATCCTTTTTAACATGACAAGGGTGTGGTAGTTCCTCAAAAATGACACTGGTCAAAACGGCGCTTAATTTAGGGGACAAAATGAAAATTTATCCTCAAGTGCTGACGTTGTTCATAAAACCTTAAATTTGGCTATTTCACGTTGTAGTTTTGCTGACGACGGCAAAGAAAAGGACAAAAATGAAAAACGCACGTGCAGGGCGTGCAAAGCTATTGTTTTTGTCCACTAAATATGCAAATTTGTGACGTTCTCGTTGCCGTCGCCGTTGTCGTTGCTTAAGTTCCCTATTGGTACCATGGCGCCACGACTTTGGAGTGTCGCGGCAATTTCGTGCGTGGGTACGTTCATGTGAAATGCGAAAGGTTAAAATGACCACGTGATCATTATTTTCCCGCAATTTTCGCGTTTGCCGGTTGGCCTCTGGCCGTTTCTACGTGAAAGTAGGCATTTTCGCGTTTGCCCTGTTACGTGGAATTTTCTTCTCGTTTTTTCCTCTACATAGCAAGCTGTTTGTGGAAAAAAGAACCCCAAAGCCATTTTCCGGTATGCCAAACAAGGAAAAATTATGTTCATTTGGTCATATAGATCGTTAATAAGAAGTTGAATTATAACTGACTCCTTACCGTTATTTTCTTCATGAACTAACGTTGACTCACAAAACAGCTTCATCGGAACTCGTAAAATTTGACAGGTAAGGATTTTCATTTTATATAGCGTCTTTTTCTACAAACAATGTTTAAATACTCGAAGTCCATTCCATTTTGCGTCAAACGGCAATCGGACGTTTGTCGTTTCACCCAAACGTGTTGCTAAATCTCTTGGCTAATATCGTGTTTACTGCTTTGTGACGTTGATCCATATCTGGAGCTAACAGGCCAGAAATGAGCTATATGTAATCATAGGTAGCCCAAGCTCGATATATGAGCAGCTCTTTATATGATGACCTTTGCATTGTTACGTGCGTGACTCGAGCGATTTGCATATTTATAAGGATTTGTATGGGGAAAATAACGATTGTTTCTGTGACCTATGAAAATGTAGCGATTTAAATACAAATCGTCTTACCTTACTTTAGTTGAGTGTTTTTTCCCTCCTGTGTGGTCTTTGAGCCGATTTACGGTCATTCCTGTTAGTTTTAGAGGAACCGGTTCGCTACTTCTATAATTATATTGGGTTTAGGGTTCTACATTTGTTGAACAGAGTGTTCAAGCGGCTTCAACACCATTCAACATAATTGTCGAAGGGGCAAGGAAAATAACGAAAAACTGTTAACAACTTGAAGATACTTCTGGGTCGTTGTTGAGGTAAAATAAATGGTCGACGAGAACGAGGTCTAAGGAAAATAGTCTTTGGAAAAGGACTGTTTTTGTGTGTCTCGTCCGAAACGGAATTGATCCAAATTGTTGTACGCAAAGCTTTCTCAGTTCTCGGAAGATTTAACAGAGTCATTGAGTGTCAGACGACTTGACAATCGAAAATCGCAAAAATGAATACAACTACCAATACGACATTCGTTTATCTCGAATTCATAGTATTTTCCTTCTTGTTGAGAAAATTGACGTCACGTGTTCCATTCTCCCTCGTCATATATACATATCATATATCATACATCTTTATTTACCCTCGGATTTTTAGAGTAGCTTGGTGTAGCTAATATCTCCGAGCATTTACCCTCCCAACCATGATATATAGTACACCACAGAAGACAGACCACAACACCGGGAACTACATGCCCTGCTCTTTGCGACAAGTGCGCGGGTTCTTTTACGTCCCACAGGATTATGAAATTGAAGGGTTGTGAGACGGGACCTCCGGCTTATCGTCCTTATCCGAGAAGACTAGAGAACCTAACCATTTGCAGATGTAATTACAAAGGCAGCACTTTCTCCTCAGTTATTTAAAGACCCTGAGTGTTGGTCCGGCCGGAGTTGAACTCCTGGTGGTTGCCTTACGCGGATTTGTGAGCTCGTAAAGCATCTCGCCCTTCAATAAATCGCCATTGAAGTTTGAGGATTTGGTCAATTTTTAAAATTCCTTCGAATAAATATTCCATGAAGCTAGGTTATTTGTGCATGAAACAATTTTAGGGGATGTGTGCAACATTATTTAGATTCCCATGTCTGCTGTAGCCAAACTCCAGAACAATTGTCTTCTGATTCTGTTACAAAGAGTGGTTTTTGTCCGTTTGTCGTTGTTCAAGCGTGAAAACGTTTAAACAATTTGTGTTAAGTGAGATCTCCGAGACTGCGACAGTTTCTTGATGTCTCGACTGTAAGACAATCACCTTTTAAGGACCACTGGCGCTGCAGTTTTCTCATCGGAATCATTTCTTTTTCTCCGTTGTAGTCAGAAACCCAATCTGACAATGATTTTTCGTCCACGTCATTGCCGCTTGAAGCTGAAACATGAGGAAAAGCTGTGAAATACTTCTTATACGGCGGAGACTGCGTAAAAGTAAATTTGCTTACTCCGCCTGACATAGCACCGGCTGTTTTCCAATTTTGAAGCTTCGTGCGGGTGGCTTCGCTCGGCGTTTTTCGATTCCCATGTATATCCAGGACTCCAGGTTCCTCAATCAAAGGTTCGGTCACTTTATTCCTCAGCTCAATCACACTCCCAAAACTACTGTGAAAACTGCTATTGCTTTCGGATGAAGAATTGGAAGAGTTGCTGAGTTGTACTACCATGGAAGTTGTTTCTGCGTCGACGTACGTTTTTCCTTTTCGCTTCCCATTTGCTCTTGTTGGCTGCTTCGCGCCAGACTTGTGAGCGATTGAAGGAAGAGACACCGCCCACTTGGTAGTGGCGTTAAGTTCTCTAGGCTTTGACTTTTTCCCGAACTCATCCAGCTAGACAAGAAAAAAAGTGCATGGAGAGATCAGTATTGTCAACTGGTTCTGCTAAGCTTATGGCCGTATATTCGCTTAGATAGCACCAAAAGAAAATCATACCGGAACGTCATACTGGCGCGAGTTCACCCTATTTGGGGTACCGCGAAGTGAGAATATCAATCTGGAACGAAATATTGTGACCGGATCATACAAATAAGGTAGGTGTTACTACTCCTTTTGGTAAAATATCCTCTCAGCAGTCTAGTGGAAAGGGTAGCGCATTCTCTATTTTCATCTTATCAAAAAAGTATTTCTTGGCCCATTCTGGACACACAAAGAAAAAAAAACATGTATCGTTTAGAGCATTCCACAGTGGGGTGGGCCGCAAAGAGAGCTCGGTCCCCCAGCGTTCTTGTATGTTCTAGTAAAGGCTCGTTAGTAGACCGATATCTGAGCGAGTAGATAGATTTAGATTTAATAGTAATAAGATCGCTAATATATGTTGGTGCCATACCATAGATGCCTTATAAGTAATGACTAAAACCTTAAAAATTATTCTTAAGTGCACATGCAGCCAGTTTAGTTGAAAAAGCACTGGTGAAATATAATCAAAGAGTGAGGTATTAAAATAAAGCGCACGGCAGTATTTTGAACACGTTATAACTTTGACAGTTGAATTTGTGGCAAACCATATAACAGACTGTTACAATAATCTATTCTACTCGTGACCAATGCATGTATTAATAATTTCGTAGATTCAACTGATAAAAATTTTCTTGTATGCCGAATACCATTTTCAAGAGATCAGGTATGAAACTTTACTAGGACGATCCCCGCTAACCGGTGGTCTTTTCTTGCCTCTGTACTTGCTGACGTTCTTAAGCCGTGTTTTTGTTTACTTACATGCATAAAACAATTGTACACCGATTTGACAGCTGATTTGACACAGTTGCCATGGAGCTGAGCGGCCTAACGCGTAAAACAACTTAAAGTATTTCTCCTCCCCCTGGCTGGGTTTCTCAACAAGCCATCAAAAGTTTACCGATCAGAAGTTATTAAAGGCCTGGCCAAACGCTCGCAACATTTCAACGCAATATTGTTGCGTGATGTTGCGACATGTATTGAATGGACTGGCCAAACGCAGATTTGCAACATGTCGCAACGGGGTGGCCAAATGTACGCAACATGTTGTGCCCAACAATGTTGCAAGATGTTGCGTTGAAATGTTGCGCGCGTTTGGGCAGCCTTTAAATTGCAAAAACACACTAAGACAACTATAGGCTAAAAGAGGTAATGCGGAGCTATTAGTTACCTTTCGTTCAATGATTGGGACTGGAAGCGAGAGAAGCAGGACGCCCATCAGTGCACAGCCTGCTCCAAGCAACTTGCCTCTCACTGTAGTCGGGTAAATGTCGCCATAACTGGAAGATAATTATAACCGAACAGAATTTTAAGTAAATCGATAAATGATCGAAGTCTGTAGCATGAGAGAGGTGATCAACAGGAAACATGCGAATAATGTCAACGTTTTTGTCTATCCTTAAAGCAATATTATGGGGTTTCCTCAAAATCTACAAGCGGTAATCGAAAGCCTGCTTTTTTGCAATAAAGCAATGAAAATTCTTTTATTATAGCTGCTTTCACTCTTTGGAAAATCTTTCAAAACAAGACAGTGAAGTGTCACATGACGCTTGCCATAAACGTAGTTCAACGTCTCTCTTGTCTTACATGTAAAAAGCATAGATGTCAATTAATTTATGTCATTATAAAGTCCAACTTCCTTCTCCTACACCGAATATATACACGGTAACGCGCGTGCACTCGTATAACTGAGTCGGTACAGGCACTAACCCAACCTTTTGCTTCTTCCTCGTAAGAGCACAGAAAAGTAGTTTGTTTACAATAACCCCTTGAAAGCATATAAAAATATAGGTGTTAATCCTTGAAGAGGAATTGATATTACCCCAGAGTTGTCATAGTGACCAAGGTGTACCAAAAAGCTTCTGGTATACTGATAAACTTTGTCTTTTCCTCGTCTTTCTCAAAGTAGTACATCATGGAGGAGAAAGTCACCATTAAGGCCAGAAACGAAAACAGAATTCCTCCAAGCTCTGTCGCCGCACTTTGGACAGATAGTAATAAATTTTGAAACCTCTCTGAGTGTCTTGCTAATTTTGTGACGCGGAAAACCCTGAACATGCGAAGGACTGGAAGGATGAAATCCAACACTGGACTGTTCGACTTTACTGTTCGTTTCAACACACCAATGTAGTAAGGTAGTATTCCCAGTAAGTCGATGACATTTGACATCTTGCGAACAAATTGAAATCGGTTTGGAGCTGAGTAAAGTCGCGCAATATACTCCATTGTAAAAATTCCGACACAAAAAGAATCTATTCCAAAGAATACATTTGGTAGTGTGTCAACATGCCTCACTGATTCAGTTGCCGTGGGAACTGTTTCGGCGATGATAGTTGAGATATTGAGAGCAACAACCGCTCCAAAAAGGTAGCTAAATATGGCCGACACTTTGGAACTTTTGGTGTTGGTCAAGAATTCCCACAATTTTTCTCTCGGTGTCCACAACATATATTCCCTTGCTTGTTTACTTTCAATAGCTTCCATTTCTTTTCTCTTTTTTTCGAGTTCTTCATCTCCCATGATGATATGCTCACAGCAACAATCGGAGACCATATGTTGTGGAATTCCAAAAAAGGTCAACTCATCTAAAACGGCTTCCATACAGGCAGTCGATGTTGAGGACACGTGGAAAGAACCCACGCGATAAAACTCTGCTATATTCTTAAAAATGACGGGATCACGATCGAAAAAATACTCCATCCTCTTTTTGTCGAAGAAGTATTTTTTCCTCTCGCTGCCGAGAAGAGTGTCTGGAAACTTCTCCAAGTTTTTCTTGGCAATTTCGTATTTTGTCCCTCCCACATTCACAACAATCCTGTTGACATTCGTTGCGTTTAAGTTCTGTAGAGACAAAATGCTAGGAGATACCAACATTTGAGCGGAATTTAGAAGAATTCTTCTTATAAGTGGTCCGTGGCGTGTTGCCTTGAGCTTATGTTGTCTTGTCTTTTTCTTAATCTTCATTTTTGCAAGATGGGCTAAGGTCCTCACCAAACACGGACCTTGCTGTAGTTTTTCAAATTCGTGCTTTCGCATTAAATCTTTATGATGCATATCAAAACCCTCCGGTCTGTTTTTACTCAAGAAATTGTTCAGTTCTCATTGAAGCCTTTTCTTGTCGCCTTTTATCGTTGATCTCCTGGCTTTGCGTATACCAAGTGTGTGAAAAGTGCATTCACTTCTACGAACATTCCACCGCATTTGATTGGTTCTTAAAGAAACTTTCAAATTCATTTCAATGATTTATCACGATGGTAAGAACTTGGTAATGCAAATAACATCGGTCTCAGTAGGGAAAAATGATAAATATTTTAATATGTTTTTCTCGTTGTAGTCCCAAAGGTTTTCTATTTGTATTGATTTTAACCGCAAAAGGCCAACAAACTCTTTAATATAGTCAAAGTGGAATATGGCCTTTCATGCTTGCACCTGCGAGCAGATTTGCACAGCTCAGAAAACTCATCTTCACGATACCAGTTTATTTCTGTAATTCCTTGTCCACTTCAGTAATCAAAATATCCTCACCTCGTTTATTAAGCATGTCCTTGTGAATTCATTCCGCAATTTAGGCAAATTACGTATCTTGCTTACAATATTTTATTGACCGTGATTTAGAATTCATACACCCATGGAATTATCAACTGGGTTGATATGGTTAATTGACCGCCGGAAAGAAATTCGAAACGAAGATGGACTAAAGCTTGAAACCGTCAGCTTTCGAATTTCTTTACCATTTAAACCAAGTTAATAAACCCATTTTTGTGTTTCCCCAACGACGCATTAGAAACTAAACCCCTTAATCCATTTTTTAGAATTCATTAACTAACGGTTCGTCCACGTTTTTCAAAGGAGCCAAGGTTGCATGTTTAAGTCAAACTATTTTTAAAAGTATTTAAGGAAAGATCTTACCGATTTGATTCTTCACCCTTTTGATATCTGAGAAGTCATATGGTGGTTAAAATATGCCGTTTTCGGAACGGCTTTTCACAGGCGATGCGACGCCAAATCTTTGTGATAATTGAATAACCACACACCACTATCTGTCTTTCGAAATGATAGTCACTATTTTACCTACTAATTACATGGTTTGCTTTGCCGTCAACTTTTTTTGTTTGCCATCTGTTCAAGATGTGGGCTTTTGATATTCCTGGGAGACGCTCAGCCTTTCTCTAGTCGAATGTACCTCGATTTATTTGCAGTTTGCCTCAGTTTGAAGCAAAACGGGCCTAAAATGTGACCAGACGGCGTAATTCAGTTTACCGTGTTCGTCACTGAGAAAATTTTATTACCGAATCAGGTGCTGGTCAGAATTGCCCTGATATAAAATTCATCAGAACGTTTAAGTTAATAATGAAATAACATTGTAATTGCAATGTGTTTTTCGATAACAGACGAAAAACAAGTTTACAGCAGGGTGTCAACTTCCTCTTTTTTCTATAATTTAAGTTCTTTTCATTTGAACCTATTTTCTAAGGAAAATTTATTTATTTTTCCAATTTTTTGTCCATGGTTGTTGCAAAATGCTGTATTTAATGGTGGTAAAAGAATTTGATGTTAATGTACTTGAAGCATGAAGTGGTGTCCGTTTTCTGTCGCTTACCTGGAATTTTTACCCAGAATATCTATAAAAAGTAAGATACCACTATTTCGAGCCAGGTTCTATAAGAATCATTGGAAGCTCCTGTTTTTTGTGTACCTTATTGTGTATCCCAACTCAGTTAATTTTCATGATTTTTTGTAAAAAAAAGAATTCCTATTTATTTCGCCCTTTTCTCAACTGGACACCCTGTTGCAGTCTTCTTTTCGCAATGCTATGGATTTCTTCTTTCTAGTTACCCTTCAGTCTGCTAACAAGAAAACAAATCTTGAAACTGTCAAGTGCGTATGTCCGTTGATGTTGTGAAACACTCTTTCCTTCCTCGTTCCCAGGGTGTTTCTCTTTCTTTTTCCCTCAGCCAGAAAGGGACTGGAACTAGAGACTGACTGTGTTGTAACTCATTGTAGTTCGAGTGTAGCCTTTAGTGTTTTATCATCACCTTATGTGATCACAAAGAAAAGGAAGAGAGACCCTAGGAACGAGTCTGGCTACAGACACGTGACGTGACATAAAGAACGCATGAAAAAACGAAGACCTTCACAGCATTGATAGTAGAAGGAGTCGCTTTTAACGAGAGAATGATTAACCGCGGCTGAACAATAACAGTTCATTTGTGAATTGATTTGTTTATTTATTACATCTATTTAGAAATCACTGATGACCCTTGCAATCTGATTGGCTCTCGTCAGTGCGATTTATTCACAAATCGACTATTTTTTGCTCTAAATCGCACCTTTTCCCGAGCCAATGACAAAGGAGCACTGAAACAAAACATCCAATTAGATGTCAAGGCTTGTTTAAGGTAGCCAATCAAATCGCAGGAAAATGAATGACAAAGAAAGCCATTTTTTTGGCGAATTTTGCAGATTTTGTTCTCAACCGGATCAATAAAATTTTGGTACTGACAAAAATCTTGTATTTTATTGATTAATTAAATTATTGTGATTTCTAAATGGATGTAATAAAGTGGTACTTGAACTTCATGTCGTGCAATTTTGGTCTGAAATCATACTTGTGATTTCGATTGTGCAATCACACGTATGATTTCAGACCAAATTGCACTCCGGTCACTTCAATTTATACCATTATTTATCAATTGGCTAAATAGTAATTACCTCTTTCGATCGATTACCGGTATTTTACTATTAGCAATAAATGATGTAACCCCTTGCTTTACTGCCAATAACGTTTGCATGATCCTTGTGAAAACTTAATATCTTTATTCAACTGATTTAACCACGCCCATTCTTTGTCGTTATTTTCTCATTTCAAAGAAATATTGACTCGACTTTAATTGCTACTTTACAGTGATCTTTTGCTTGAAAGTTGTCTGAAAGTAGGGTTCATGTTCCCTTCAAAACTTGTCGTTCATAAGTTTTACGTAAACTTGATCAGAGAGACCCAGAAAGTTGCTTTTGTTTTTCTTCAAAAAAGCGGGACGGCGGGTGGTGTTAAAACTTGCAACCACATTATAAGTATTTTAAAGCATGAGGTGCTTGTTGCACCCGTTGCCGTTTAAAAAGTGGCACTCGCACCGTAAAGGAGACCAGTTTCGGCTTATCTGCACAGTATTTCAACACAAACCGAACTTCGGAAGGGTCGAGCTCCCAGTTGTAAATAAAAAATTCATCTAAAAGACCCGCAAAATTCCGGGCGTCTGGTAAATGTCCCGCTATTAACACTCGCCCCCAAGCGACGTTGAGCTTGGGTTTGCGAATGTTGCTCAAACTGGCCTTCAAAATACCATTTACATATAATTTCGCATTACCAGACTCAGAGTTATAAGTAGCAGTTACGTGACTCCAAAGGCCCTCGGGTATGACGACATCTTGAGTTATTACGTCAAATATGACGTCATTGTTTTCGCCTTTGTGTCTCCAATGCAGTTTTCCATTCACAACGTCCAAGTTGTAAATGTCATGCCATTCGTCGTTTTTGTCGCTTACGGCTTGGAAGATGGAATGACGACCCTTGGTCTGATTCAAGCTGATCCACGATGATATTGATATCGCTGACTTAGGCTTGTGGTGAAATTTTTTCCCGTCTAGGAATACGCCTGGCATTTTCTCACTTGATGCGTCTAAGCATGCACCACATTTGTCACAGCCGCTGTTTAGTATATGCGCTCCTGAAAGAGCAAAAAGAGAAAGGATTATTTGTAGCACGATAGTCTATGACGCACAGTAATAAACCCTTCGCACGGGAAATAGCTAGTTTTGTCGACCTTCGAGTCGACTTTGTGTTCAAAGCATCGACAACGCTCTAGAACAAACTAGGGGCAGGGGCGGATCCAGTATTTTTCTTATGAGGGGGTGCACCACTAAAGAGTTGCGTAACTGACTGGTGACGTTTTTTTTTTTCTTTGGCAGAATACCAGTTCTATTAGAAAGCCTCAAGTCCTCTCGGGGGAGGTGGAGCGCACCCCCTGCACCCTCCCCCTAATCTCCTGCCCAGATCTCACTTTGTCACTGGAAATGTGAGCTCTGGGTACGAGATTACCCTCCCCCTTGATCCGCCCCTGAGGGACTAGGTAGTAAGTGCTTTCTTTCAAAAACGAACGCTGAGAAAAGCGGTCAATCAATCATGCCGCTGCTGATCACGGGTTAACGCATGCGAGCAAAGTACGGCTGTTTTTGCTTTATCTGTGAAGATAAGAATGTGGACTGATATTTAAGAAAAATCGTTTGAATTTTGATTGAAACTACTCTGAAGCTTTTATTTTGAAAACATATTCATCTTACTCAGTTTTTCACTCAAGTCTCTTAACAAAATTCGTCAAGGCAGTTTCCGTTTGTTCGTATTTCACACTACGGGGCAAGAGCCGATAAATTGTTGTTTTTTCATCATTTTTCGCTCCATTCAGGGTGAGTTGGTTTGTCCTAATTTAAAAAACCCGAGAACGCTATTTCTCGGCGAAAAGTGTCAGGGGCACCCAACGACCAATTTGTTGGAAAATGTATTATTATACCCCAGTTAATGAAAATAAATGTTATTAAGGCATTTTCAGGTGTTTTTTAGTGTTGCTGGGAAAACATTATCTGTTCCTTTTTCCCAGCAAGACACAGAAGAAATTTCCCAGCCAGCTAGATAAAATTGGTTGGTTTCCCATCCAGGAATTCCGTGCACTTTCAAATCCCTCGATCCAAAACGACCGAACAAAAGCGACAAAACCGGGACAAAACTGGGTTTTTTTCCGCAAGCGCAATCACTCTGACCAGCCGCCGTATGTTTGGGAGAGGGAAGGGGTTTTTTTGTTTTTTTTTTTTTGTTTTTTTTAGTCGTCCTCAGTCTTCAGAGTTTCTACAGCAACCTCGGATTGAAATGCTAGAAAAAGTCAGTAATTCGCAGGCAAAACCTCTATCAATAACAAACTTTCCCAGCCAGCTCATCGAAACACCTGTATTTTTGCCAGCCAGCAAGATTCCTCTGGGGAACAGATAAAGTGAGGAACAGATTCGTTGGGTGCCCCTGAAGTGTTTAGAAAATTTTATATTCAAATTCGGATTCAGTAAAAGAAGGCCTTTCCTAGTTTTATTATATCTCTCAGATAGTACGCGCGCTGTAATTGGCTAAATTAGCGGGCCGTATTCTGCAGTACGGCCCGCTGTACAGCCCGCTAAATTTAAAATTTCGACAAAACATCATCTAGCGAGATTTTCATGTCATTTCTGTTGCATAAACTTGTACTGAAAACTGTTTGAATCTTGCAAGCAACTATTTCAAACTTAACAGCCAAGAAGATTTAGTTTTTGGGATTTTGGCACGGCATTCTTGGTGGCAGTTGAACCTTCCGCTTCACTTTGACTAGTTTCCTTGCCCGCGCATAAATCAACGGGAAAAATCTCGGTCCGTAACTTACAGTACGGACCTCGAACTCGGTTAGTAAGAGGTATTTATTTTAAGGTTTGCAATTTTTATTTTAGGGATGACTGTATAAACTGAAAATTAATGTATTTCCTGATGCCTGGGTTCATTAATCTTGCACTTAGTCTCGTTCCCATAATCTCTGTTTATCGTGTACCCTGGAATTAGAGAGACCCTGGGAATGAAATAGGTAAATTGGGCCTTCAAGATCGGAGTACAAGTTCGGCTAAGATTAAGTTTGTTTTCTTTCATTGTCCTTGCTACTGCAGCATGTTGTCCTCCAATCTACAGCTAGCTAAGAACCCATGTCATGAATTATTTACCTGCTTCTAAAGTTGCATTGTTGTCCAGACCTGATTGATCCATAAGTTGATGAGTTGTAGTGTTCACGTTTTGGAATCCAAAGTGCAAGACCATTCTGTTAAACTCGCATTTTTTGTAAAGCATTCGAACTTCTGCAGGAGCTAAGACGCGATCAAACATGAATACTTCATCTAAGAATGAAATGAACTTGTCACCAAATTTCTTGCCAATGCCAGTAGTCGTGAAATCGTCTGGTAAACCTTGATTTTTCTTTCCAACTCTCTCAGAGATGAGTTTACCATTCACGTAAACCCGTGCAATACCATCTCTTGAATCAAATGTCCCTGCTAAATGAATCCATTGGTTCTTCGGTATTTTCACTAACTTCCCGTTGATGTGTTTCGTGCGGGACGATCGCTTTTTATGATCACCAACATCAAACCAGCGAACAAGGCCAGGCCTGCTTGACTTGACCCACATGGCGATGGAAGCTGCTTTAGTTGGTTTTCTAGAAAAATGCTCTGCTTTGTACATGACTTCGCCTAGCCTTAGCACAGCGACACGTCCACAGGAACCTGGGAACAATCAGACATTTCTTCTCTAAATACTTGACTTGCTGCCATGTTACGAAAAAGCTTTTATGATGCGCACACATTAACTTTGTTACGTCATCACCGCCACGTTGGTGATCTTAACAAGAGAAGCCAATGAGAGATCTATTGGCACCAAAATAGCGGCAAGGACGAAAGCAAAGCACGAATCTGACAGTCTCACTTACACAATTAGATCACAGAGGGAGAACAGGGGCAGACCCAGGATTTTTCTTACACGTAGGAGGGGGTTGTGGACCCATGATTTTAAAATACTGTTTTTACCTCGGTTATTATTATTTTGCCGGGCGGGCACGGAAGTTCTCTTCTTCCCTTCCCCCCCACCCACTTCAAGTTAACTGCAATGTATGGTGAGAAAAATGAAAAAAATTCGAGACAACTCATTGTAAGTAAGCTGAAGCAACGCCCGCTTATCACACCATCGTGCAAAAATTGCGCCATCCAGGGCTCGGATTTGATTCGCTGGGGATTTACCTCTCTGCCAATCAGAATAGAGGAATTTTACCACGGATATTATTAGTGTCCGTAAAAACCCGCCATTTAATTTTGTCGATGGGCATGCCGATGACGCCACAAATCGAATTCAATAATAGATGTGCAATCCAAAATTGAGGAATCACCTAAGGCCTCACTTCAAAACGGCCGGTTTTGAGCTTTTGCGAGGGCGGGGGTACGTAGTCTCGTGGTAATCAGTAAGTATCCCAATAAAACCGTCGACCCTTGGAAAAGTTAAACTGTAAACTAAAACCTTATGGGTGGATGACGCGTTGGCTAAACTGAGATGTCAAGACTGAACTTTCATTACATTGCCTTGTTTGTTCCTTTTTGAGAAAAGGTACCCAGAAAAAAAGAACCAATGCTTTGTTACTATAGTTAAGAATAACCATGAAAGACAAATATACAATACCCATAGTCCGGTTAGAAATTGCAGCTCCGTTAACAAGGTCAGCGTCATTTTTGTTGCCTGATTCGTCGCTTACAATTTTTCTTCCAGGTTTCACTGTTTTTTGATCGAAGGTAAGATGCATGACTGCGGTCCGAGCTAAAAGAGGTAAATTAAAAAGGGAACATGAGATCCATGAGCCTGACTAGCATAAGAGCTTTCCGAGTATAGTTTTTAATCAGTATACTTCTAAAACAGTAAATACGCATACGAGAAGTTTCAAAAAAAGTAAAGTAAAATAAATAAGTAAATAAATAAATAAGTTAATAAAATATAATATATATATACAATGTAAATGCCTACATGCTGATGCGGTAATGGCTATAAATTCATTTAGCGATTCAGGAATTCCTATATAGCTGCAGGTAACGGACTCTCCAAGGGTGTCAGAAAAGCCTTTGTCTTGCAGATTTATTTATTCAGTACCAAGCTTGTGTACCTGTAAAGTTTATCAGAATCTTTTGAAAATTTAGAGAAGTATTGATACTGCCAGGGGCATGGTTGGCGTACATCCTTTTGAGCAAGAAGATGAATGAAAATTCAGAAAGAATTAAATTTATTGATCTTACAACATGAAATGGACGTTCTACATGATAAATTCTGACCGAAATCTTTCTTTTTTTCTCGCTTCTACTTGTACGTCTATCCAGTGGTATCTAGATATTCTTTTTGTTTGGACCTGGTACAAAATTCTTTTAGCCTCTACATAAAAATTGCGATATATGCCGGTTTTGGAAATTAAAAAGAGCAACATACTTACATAGTTTCTTAAATATTTCTTCTTTAAGTTTATCCTCATTTGGCAAAGACGCTGCTGATTTAAAACAGGAATGTTATTTTTAGTTACATTCTAGGGAAGCACCTTTGCTTTTCATCCTAAGGTTTTTATTTGAGCCTGTCGATTTTGTGGGAGCGCGTTAGCAAAATGCAAAAGTTCGAAAAGCGCAAGCAAGAAAAATTGGGCCGGGGGGGGGGGGGGCATTTCTCTAATCATTGGCTCCCCGTGCAACATTAAGCAAATTCTGACTTCACTGCAACGAGACGTCAATGTGAGAAAGTTTATTATGGATGTGTCAGTCCATCCACTGCTCAACGTGGCATAAGCTAGGATTCTATACTAACTACTTAATGACCGACCGATAGCGACAGTTCCAAAAATTACGTCTGGGACTGGAGGTCAATACAGCTAGGCCGAGGTTTGAGATATTGCTGTAACAACCGAACGGTCAAGGTTATTGAGGACGGTGCCTACCAATTCAAAGGTATATTTTTGCGCGGTTTACTGAATATGCGGGAAAAGTAGATCTTAACAAGTATTGAAATCCAAAAAGAAAATTGCGGGTAACAACGCATTTTTCGAAGATAATTAACCAATATTTGTAAAAAGCTTTAAAATACAAAGCAATGTGGGGCGTTCTTTTCCAAATTGAAGCTTAATTATCTCTAAAAAATGCATGGTTACCCCAATTTTAGTTTTGGATACCAAGAGCACTTGCTAAGTTCTGCTTTCTCCGCATAGCTTTGAACCGCGCAAAAATATCCCTGTATTAATAAGCATCTCGAGATGCGCAGAACGTATGCACAATAACAATAGTAGGCACCGTCCTCAGGTTGTTTATTATATGCATGGCTAACAGAACGGTTGTAAAGAAGAAATAACTGATTTGCATACTCCATAATCCGCACGGGGGAATTAGGGAGAATAATGCCCTAGCGCTTAGCTGCTCTTAGCCAATCACAGCGCGCGTTATATCGGCCAGGAACACTAGCCATATAATAAAACGCATACTGAGCTAACTTACTCCACCTTAAATTAAAACGAATTGTGCCACACCAGCTACGAAAAACCACTAAATACCACCCTGGATTAATCTCAAAAGCATCCTTGGCCCTCTACATCATGCCGTCAGAACATCATTCAACTTCTGACTAACTCATATCACTCGAACGTAAGAAATTCCATTTTTCGCCTTTTCATCTCCTAGGCTAAAACAAAGCTTAGTTGACCTTGAATTTGTTAAGCGAGGTTCTACTCAAAATGTCTTAAGTCAGAGATAACTACGTCGACAATCCTCAGATTTTGGCCGGCTTTTAACACATCGTCCCCGCTTTATTAACTGAAAACAATAATAACAAAATTTAACTCTAGATGTTTACCTGGCTTTGACAATGGGATGGAAGGAGCTGGTGATTCCTCCATTGTAGTTTCTAAGAAAAGAAATTTGAATGATTCTAGAATACTTGAAATTTAACAAACCTTGCCAAACGGAAGGGCAATAATTAGCTCAACTCGGTGTTTCGTAAAGTAAGTTACAAAAGCCATACAAACCCTCCAAACCATCTCTAAGTTCCTCGTGTTTCTCATTTTTGTCGTCAACAGTCCAGTGACCATGCGGATTGTCCTCTGTTTGAGTTTCAGTATCCTCGGATTTTGAGCCTCGTTCCGTTTCGTCGGATTCTCTTAAATCCGATTGGCTTGATTTGGTCCGTTCATCTGATTGGTCATTTTCTTCTTCGTCGTCGTGAGAAGGCCTCCTCTCTGATTGGTCGGACTCAGTGGTGTCGTCATCAAAACTGGGTCGATGATGCTTTGATGAATGATGATAATCTGGTGTTGTTTCGAAGTTATCTTCCTTTATTGCATTTTCGGTTGATTCACCTAAAGTGAAAGAGAGAACAAAACAAGCTGATATTTAAGACAAATGATCTGTTTTTATTGCATACTATCTTGTCTCAGTAAAATGCCAATTCACTTACGGTGATCACGAATAAAAGACAACTCCAGAGCCTTTTCGTAATCTCTCTCTATTAGGAACGCCTATTTTTCCGAGAAATTGTTCTTAGATTGCCTGAGAAAAGACAGTTTCTTCATTAATTCTAGATCTCACTGTGAAAACACTGTTTTAGCTCTAATGCTCGCTTCCATAAAATAACGCATCCTCACAAATAGTTCCTAAACTGACTACAGTAAACATGGAAGTAACAATAGAAGGAAAAATGGCAATACTAAACCAAAATGCAGTTAAGTGTTCATAACAATTCAATTCAGGGTGATTCAGTTACGGTGCTATGGCGCAAAATTTTAGTCAATTAAAATACATGCGATTCTCCTCGATATTGATGCAATTAACAAAACATTGCACTCGGGATTTCTTGAAAACCATTTTAAACTGTAAAAACTATAAGAAATTCAAGTGGAAATGCACATAAGACAAAAAGATTAACAGATCGTCAAGTTTATTTCTGTTGGAGAAAGGTCTTTCTTGGTTGTGTTGTACTTGGAAAACGTCACGTTTCTATGTAGGCCATGCACGTAGCCCATTCTGCCGGAACTTTTACTGGTTTTCGTAGCTTAAGGTGACTACAAGAGTCCATGACTCTTGGTGACCAGAAATATGTCTACTCCCTCGGGATGTGATGCTGTTCTTTAGTTAGGTTAATCCCCAAGAAACGGATAGCCCCTTCGGAACACAGCAAGAAGACCCAGCCAGCCAGGCTCTGAATTCGGGCCACCCTACGCGAAATCCAGCGCGCCACTAGGTCACCGCACCCTTCACGCGTCTCCTTCATTGTCATGCAGCGATCACTTATTTAACAATGACTGCAAAATTCTCGAGCGCTCATTGGCTAATTTTTATTGTCAATAAGCGGACAGACACATGAATTTATAATTTATGCGATAATGACGCAATATTGCTCTCGTCAGATTCAAGTTTGTCGCATCTTCTCGTGTTTTGACTTAATTTTGACCCCACTGCCTTTTTGTTATTGTAAAAAACAAATTGATGTCAGTCTTTCATGCTTCTGTCCTGTTATTGACAATGAATTTCGCCATAACATTGTCAAAGTAGTCTGCGATCGCCTCGTGGACGAAATTCATGATCAAGAGGACAGACTCATGAAAAACTGACATCAGTTTGTTAAATCGATAATGGAATTTCATGTAATAGAGTATAAATTCATAGTAACTAACCCAATTTTACCTCGGATCATTCGAAAATACTGTTAGCTGGCCTCTCTATGGTTGTCAAATAGCTGGTATGATCGTTCAGAGGGTATTGAAGAGAACCAATCATTTACCTGCAGCGTGAGGTCCTTCATCATCTCCAAATTCATTTCCTTCCAACTCGTTGTGCCCAATAATCTCCTTTCCATTGACCCTTGTCAGGTCATTTTCATTCACCCAATGCCGCACGTAATGTGGCCTGGGGCGATTGTGTCTTCTTCTACCGCCAGTGCCGTATCTTAAGTTCGTAAGGGATTGATCAACATCCAGATCATTTGGACTGGAATCATAGTCATCCACATCTAAAAGTGAACGGCAGCAAGGATAAAATAAATAGCTCAGAAGTACAATTTTTTCTAACAAATAATCTTGTTCGAATCTTCATCAACTGCTTAAGTGAAAGACGCACCACGGTTATCTTTTTTTCGGTGGTGACTCGGATTGGGAGCCAGGCCATTAAACTAAGGGCGCTTTCCTTTTGTCAGAACTGGCCGGCCAGACCCGTCGGTTTGCAAAGAAAATCCAACAATTTCAAGGAACACTTGCATGATAACCCCTCGTCTTCTTGCAGAGGAGTGTATATCATCCTCGAAGAGTGTTAATTTGAAGGCGTTTTACAGTTAAACCTTCCAAATGCCTGGTCTGGCCGGTCAGTTCTGTCAAATGGAAAGCGCCCTAAGTTCAGATGACAATTCTTTGATTGCACTCACGTGATAAGACGGCCATGTTGGTGCCAAAACACAATAGAAAAATGTAGCTCAAATTTTGCATAATAATAGAGTCAAGACTTTTTTTTTTGTCCCGTGATCTTCGCGCTACAAGAAAAAAATAGTATTAACCGAAACCAAGAACTGACTACTTGAAACGTAGCTTCAGTGAGAGCGGAGCTTCTCTATGGAATGATCTTCCAGAAGAACTTCGCACTACAGAATGTCTAGGCATCTTCAAGAGAGGCATTAATAAATGGTTCTCTGTATCGGACTCCAACGTGGCAAATATGTAAACCAGTAAATAGAAAATTTTACATGTTATGTACTTTTTTCTGTTATCATAATACTGATATTTTTACCCTGTTTTTTAAATAAAGTTTTCATTCTTTCATTCATTCATTCATTCATTCATTCATTCATTCATTCATTCGATATTGTTCTTTTCACCAATATGACCGCCTTGACATCAGGTGCAATCAAAGAATCGCCGAGGTGATGGCAGGGTCGTAACGAGGAATATGGGATCAGGGATCAAAGGCCTGAAAAGGGCCGGGATCAGGGATCACAGCCCTGGGATCTGGAATCACAAAGGGTGGGATCGGGATCAGCAGTATTTTTCATAGAATCAGGGATCAAATTTATGCGGGTTCAGGGATCAAGATTCTCGTCATTTTTGGAGTCAGGGATCAAACTTTTGGGTAAAAATATGGGATCAGCTACGAAAAAATATACCTCGTCACGACCCTGTGATGGGTTAGCTTACGAGCAAACTCTCCAAAGCGAGACGGAGCGCCCCGCCTCGCTTTGGAAAGCTTGGTCGAAGGCTCTAGTGGTGGGTTGAAATCCCATTCAACGGAAGGCTTTATACGTCGCATTCTAAACAAAATTGTTGTGTTTAGGGATGCGTTTTTCAGACAGATAAAAAAAAAGCTTGGATGGTTGCCGGAAGATGACGATAAGATCTCCCATAATAAGTTTTCTCAATGTATCTAAGTACATGAAGACTGTGTGGCCCAGTGGTGGGTTCAAGACCGGTTCTGGCCACTCATTGAGGTTGTTCCTGGTAGTCCCTGGTTCAACTTCTCAGCTGCACTAGCTTGTAAGTAGCCAACTGATTTGCCTCCGTCTAGATGGGATTCTTAACAGTTGTTGTTATTTCGTTGATTTTGTTTCATTGCCTCTGAAAAGGGGAGAGGTCTCCTATGGGAGAGGTCGATTATGTATGTATCAATGTAAAAATCAAACCTGCATCGAAATGATATTTCTTACGCTTCCTCGGAGGCGATCTCAAAATGCCTTCTCCCTCATCCTCATAGTTATCATTGTCCATTCCCCACATTTTCTTATCAGTCTCGTAAGCAAACTTGTCATATTTTGGTTCGTCAGGAAATTGATCATAAGGAGTGAAATCCCGATTTCTGGGAACGTCTGCCCGTGACACTGAAACAAGACAGGAGAATTAATCAAAAAATCGTATCTACGAGACTCCCCAAAATCAACCCGTGTAAGCACTTTCGCCTGGACGACACGTTTAATTCGATTTGCTTGTTCTTTTGCAACGAAAGAAGATGACAGCAAGGGTTCTTTTTAAAACACTCTTTTAGTTAATACTATAAATAATGATATTCGGTTTTACAGAAGATCAAAAGTCCTTGAAAAGAGGCATAGCGCAAATTCCGAATAGTCAAACGTCAGTATCTTGATCCCTCCTCCACCTCTCTCTTTCTCTTTCCCTGTGTCAATACTGTTGGTCAAAGGGCAAGAGTTTAAACTATACAATTTTGCTTGCATAGTTCCAGCTGAAAAGCTAACCGCAGTACTAGCTAAGCCTAATTCACGTAGCCAAATCAGTTCACGAAAACAAATTAAGGATACTTACCTGGCCCGCCCGCAAGGTCGTTTGCTAAGTCAGACCTCGAGTTAACATCTTCAAAGTCTCTGTACACTTGACTCGCCGTAACAAAACTTGGAATCTTCTTTGGTGCTTCCATAGGAACATTAACATTTATGGGAGAGAATTGAGCTTGATTGGTGTTGAGTGTCGGTTGCTGTGACAACACATTTTGGTACGGAGTTAAACCTAAGGTGTTAGTTAGTTGGTTCAAGTCCCCTGTTGGATTGCCAAATGTTAGTCCTTGACCTGGGCTCTGCTGAGGCGTCAACTGAGTTTGTGGGACTGGTTGGTTGAGCGCTG
>NC_090874.1:37366760-37369260 GCF_036669935.1 Montipora foliosa
TCTGGCTATTTCGCGTTGCAGATTTTCACAGAGCGGGAAGAAAATGCGCAGAACTTTAAAATGCACGTCAGGAGTCATTATTTTGCACCAGAATATCCCTCGCCTTCGCTGTCATAGATCTAAAAGTCCACTTAAATTGTGAACCCTCCGAGATTCCCTATAAGTCAACAAAAATGTAAAGCTCATCTATCCGCCACTGAAAAAATGAAAAGAATAATTTCATGATTTCAGGGAACCTCCTTCCATCGGTGTAGCTCTGTTTTTCTCCTTTATAGCATTTGCTGGCCGTATGGCTGGTGCAGGGCCTATCAGAGGAGAAGGAGCAATGGCCCAGGCTGGGGGGATCGCCCCGGCGACGGGTACCATTCCAGAGGGTAAAACAATGGGTGAAGGGATATCACTGTTGGATTCTGGAAGCAGAACGTCTGACGAACCGAAGTAGAGCTGACGTTTGGCAGCACCTACAGAGCAATAAAAAGGATAGAAGGCTTAACAATTGGTAACATAAGCACTTATTCTGGCGATTTGATCAGGAAGAAATTCTACCATATATCATTTATTTTCTCCAAGTTTTGCTTGGAAAAAGTAAAGTATGATTCGTGGTGGGAGTCGCCCAGCAGTAGGAGCAGGCGAACATCGAGCAACAGGGGGTCTCAGTGAAATTAGGGAGTTTAAGCACGCGACGTTTTTGAGCCGTGGAAGGCAACCCGAAGTGAGCTGTTTTCTGTTTTTACTTGTCTTGTCACTAGCACTTTTATCTTGCTAAGTATCTTTCCTCCATTGGAGATGATTAAGTTAAAAACCTAGGAGACATTACCGTCCTGGCATGTGAAATGTCCATTTCTGGTTACCGTCCGCGGCGCAAAAACGTCGCGTGCTTGAATTCCCTATGAAGTGCGCTTGCGCACGGTCATAGGTTCTTTCGGTCATGTCTTCCATCAGCTGATACCAGCATACTCCACAGTTCTTTCTGACCTCGAACAACAGTTTAGTAAACGCCCGATCGTTCCCTTGTGCATATGCAGGTCTCTTACAGCCAGCAAGAGAAAATCAGATTTAAAGTCGGAGACATACGTTAAATGGAAGAACAAGTCTAATGTTATGACCAGGTTACTCTTTAGCATTCTTTTGTAACCCTGAATCTGCTTTTGACTCGATCATAGGGACAAGCATAAACATAAGCAACATGGCCATTTGCATCTAATTGTTGTTCATTTGTGTCTATTGCCTTATCAAAAGATTGCTCCGTTTAAATGTGCTTGCGTCGTAATAAAACGAGTCTAAGAAAAGGAATTACGTATGAAACACGAGAAGATAGAAAGTTCGTTGTTTAGAGTTCATGATTTCGTTGTTTGGGCTTCGCAATCATGGTCAATAGTGTTCTTAAGGTTAGTCCTCACTGAAGCAGGCAGAGGCATTTTATTCAGCAAACTCAGAATGTTTGGAATTCGTGTTTAGTGAGATGTAACTAGGAATGCGATTCCGTAGCTGGTTTGGGACCGCAATATATCACAGATTCCTTGCACCTTTAAATTTCCTTGGTTTTAATGTTTCAAAACGTCCCCAAATGTCGCGGCAAAGTTTCTATTCAAACAATTGAACGCAAGTGACAAAAACACTCAAATTTTGTGCTTTCAATCCGATCCAAGTCTTCTTTTTCCTAACACCCATTCGTTGACACCTTTTTTTGGTAAAACATTACATGTTTTGGGTGTTCCTTACGTTAAATGCAAACCTACCTTTTCCATGCCCATCTCCATGTAAAAATGTAATTGCCAGTATCAAACTAAGAAAAGTAGATTGCAAAAGAGAGCTCCCCATTGGTGCACGCCGTGCGGTCACATAGAAACGTATACTTAAAACAAGAAAACAAATGTGTTTTACACATTAAAAACCTTATCGATAGATAGTGGACGGTCGATCGCATCCCCTTCCCCCTTCTTTTAGAAATATTCAGATAAGTACATCATAATTCTTGTCAGCGGTGGCTATCACCATCGATTGCTTCGCGCCTTGTCAGTGACAAAGAAAATGTTGGGTTTGATGAGAGGGTATATTAATTACTTGACTTGAGAAGAACCTAATGTATGACGCCGAATGTGAGAATGGAAACCCTTTGACATTGGTAAAAGGAAATTGTTCTTTCCACTGCTTCAACTGTGCTCCTCTTATTTTGTAGCAGGCTTATTCGAACATATAGGCCCATTTGGTGGAAACATTATCACTACTAACCAGCGCAAATACAATGTTTTGAATTGATCAAATTGGACTCAACCCGGGAATGGTGTTAATCTCACATCGAACAAATTTCTTGATGTTCCAGCATCTGTATGTATATGATTACTATATATCCATTCTGGCTCCACCTTACAAGGAAAATATTGGGTCAACCAAAAAATTCTCTGCTTGTCAAAACTCAATGAAAACTCGTTACATTTCAGCTGATTTCTTGATTGTTAGCACAGATATTGAGCAAGTCATAACAATTCTAAGACAAGCT
>NC_090874.1:37374260-37399260 GCF_036669935.1 Montipora foliosa
ACAAATAAAGATTGAAACTTCGTTGCTATGCTCGAGAAAGTTTTTTTTTTACAAAAACCTTTCATCGATCTATCCTGTCTTGGGTTCCAGTCTTTCCCCGACATGTCACGCAAAAACGTGACAAACGAAATTCTACAAGAGCTTAGCAACATCACATCAATTTTACTCGTTTAGATCATTGGTGACCCCTATTTTTTGAGACATGAATCGCTTACTCTTTTTACATTCTACAAAATATGATAAAATGAAAAAAAATCACAATGTAACAAGTTACCTTCTTTTACAATTTTTTTCTTTCCTTGTGTCCTGAATTCTGGAAGCGGTTACAAGGGGTAGCGCTTGCGAAAATGCTGGTTGAGGATTAACTCTACTGTTTAAAACATCCCCAGCGGCATACAATTATCTAAAAAACCCACTCCTATATTTCTGTGCACGGAAACCTTAACTCTATCATATTATTTTTGTGATTTTCGACGGACGAGTAGATGAGGCTACACTCGTTATGATGACCCATCTATCGACATTAGGGCATTTTTCCCTTGCCTTTTTCTCCGAAACAAAGTCGGTGACCTCCCAGTTTTTTTCATTTTTGGAATAAGCGATTTATGACCTAACTTCAGGCAAGAAATGAAAACAAAATCAATGTGGGAAGATTTTCGTGCGAACGTCGTTAAGAAAATGGAGAGAACATCTTTATTAGGATAAGATTCTCCAGTTAATATTATCAACACACTTTGCGGTCCACTCTTTTGTGAAAGGGACGGAAGAGACTGGAGCTTGTCTTGTTCCAGTTCCCAACCAACTGCACATGTATTTTGGTTTGCCCTCACGTGCGTTTGAACTGTATGTTATGAGATTTTCGTCTTTACACATGATTATATCTATTCACTATCACAGTGGGAGACTTTGATTTATCAAGAGAGGTGGATAAGTAATTTGGATGGATTCTTGCAGGCGAATAGTGCGGGAAATCCCGTTTTCACAACTGTGTGAAGGGTTGATATACATACAAGCTTAGCTTGATCACGAAACTTAATACTGTACAAAATTCAACATTGACGTCTTTAATACTGGAAATATGGAGACAAAAGAAATGAAAAACGTTGAGGCAGTGATCAAGAAATGGGAAGCTAAGTCTGGCCCGTCGAGCGCTGGAAACTATACCATCGTTAATGGTGGAGACAAACTTGGAAAGAAAGCATGGCAGGACAAATTTGGGGTTAATTTGCAAGGACCGCAGAGACAGCCTTCAAAATACAGACCAAAGAAGCGAAAACCAAAGGTGATTTTTATAGTCATATTAAATACACATACCGGTAGTTTGAAGATAGTCTAAGGCTAGATATAGCCTACACTCTGGGGGGCACTTTAAAAGCTTTCAAGTTATTTTAAGGAGTCATTACCCTTCCTATTGATTTTTCATATTTTTTTCTGCTATTATAGATAAACCTTTTGTAAGTTGAGCATGGGTCGCACTTGGCAAAGTTTGGTGTGAATTTGGTCACTTAAATGTTAAAATTTGTCATCGGTTGACATTGCCGAGTACGACCTCAAGTTTTCCATGCTGAAAAACTTTGGAAAATTGGAAAGTCGGCAAAAAAGCTCCGTAGTGCTTGGGTGGGGCAACTGTCATAGCTTGTCAATGAATGGAAATTAAAATTGAAAAAGCACGCCAGATTTGCTTCAGTTGGCACTTTTTCTTTACCATGGACGGACGTGGATTTTACAATAATTATTATTGCAGCCTGTCGCATTTCCCTGTTTTCTTGGGTGGCAGCACAGAATATTCCCAGTATTTATGTCCTCACAACGCAATGTACAGTCCTGGAGAGGCAACAACTGAAACCGAAGCGAGCCTTTCGCAAAGTTTCTCTGCATCCTCATCTCCAGATAACGTCAATCTTTGCGGATTAAGCTTATCGTCGTCTTCGGCTGAGGAAAGATGAGTGTATGCTAGATGGACGAACGATGAGGAAAAAAGAGTTAATAAGATTATGGGCCGAGAATTTTGACCACCTTGAAAGCAAGGATACCCAAAAAGCATGGGACAACATCGCGAAAAAAATGAATGAGAAAGTCGGTACGAGAGATCCACAGACAAGTACCAGAAGAACATTGGGATAGTAAGCTCATTACGACAAAAGTTCCAAAATATGAAGGAAGCAGGGAGTGTGGCATGGAAAACATGCAATGACAGTGCAGAGCCAGGAAGTGAATGTGGCGATGATGCTAGAATCGAAACAACAAGCAGAGGCAAGAAGGAAGCAAGAACTGCAAGGGAAAAAACAAAGAAAAGGGAAAGAGAGAAAGATAACGACAATGAGGACAGAAAAATGTTCAGATCTGCCCTTTCAGGCTTGGAGACTCATTGTGTTGACATGAATTCAGTTGTTACTAAGTTTTCCCAAATGCAAGAGCAACAACTCACAACCATGAATGAAGCTGTAACTATGACTTATGTTAATAGCTCCAACTCAGTTTTAAGGATTAATTTAGTTAATTAATTACCAACCAATCAACAAAACAGTAAATGATTGAAAGTGCACTTAGCACAGATACCACAAAAAAATTTGAATGTCTTAAAGTGGGAGAGGATTTAATTTGAATGATGAAAGTTTTTCTCCCAAGATTGGGCTCATAATAATGTTAGTAACATGAGTAATAATAATCATAAGCATAATAATCAGTACTATTTAATGTTTATTACATTGTAAAAGAGTAATAATAATAATAATAATAACAATAATAATAATAATAATAATAGTAATAGTTATAGTAATAATAATAAGAACAGCAACTGCATCATTGTCATAGTCGTCATCGTCCTCATTACATCATCATCATTATCACCTGTATTACATGTATTTACTGTAATTGACCACTACCCTCGTATGCTTTATTATTGACGCAAGTAAGCACAACATATGTTAAAGAATTTCTGGCCTTATGGCTGCTCAGAACAACTCCAGCTACATGTAGTGGTCATGGAAGAGGACTTGAACCTGGGAGCTCAAGATGTGGGCCAGGGCCTTGACTACTCAGCTACACTGTCTCTTCACAACATATTCGGTAATAGAAAATTAAATTAAACACAATTTTTTTAAAAAACTGTAAGTTGTCGTAGCCATGATCTAAAAGCACATCTATTAAGCCATCGCCTCCTTGGGGTGAGACTTGACAGATTTTACTCTGTCTAACACCAGATGATTTTACTTGTCAGTGAAGGCCACTTTAGGAATCTATGGGTCAACATGAATAATATAAATTTAGCGCAGGACTAAGCAGAAGAGGAAATTATTAGATAACTGGGTACACTGTTGTTTTGATATTTTTAGAGAGCTCATTGTCAGTCAAAGGGCTTGTTTGCCAGGGCATTACAAGAACAAAATAATAATAATTATTGTTATGGAAGTTCTTTGAATCTCTCATTTTTTGTGGTTAAATTATGGTAAGCTGTCATACCCAGTCTCTGCCTATGAGAATTTAGGTTGTACTTGTCTTTGTGGTCGGGGATATGAATTTTATCCTGTTGTGTTGGTTGTGTTGACTGTCTTATAGACACAATGCAATTACTTGGTATCACATTTATTCTATACCTGTGTTGGTTATATTCAGATAGTGTGCATTATTTGGAATTATGCATCTGTACTTCTTGTCAACAAATCTTGCACTGTGCGTGGGTTCTTTCCTGATGTTTCCTGCAACATTACATGACTGTTATACCAATGTGAGGTGGTAATACTTGGGAATTAAAATTTGTCTTCTATTTTTATTACCTTCAAACAGCAAACAGACTTCAGTTTCCAACCATTGACAGAATTAAAATTCCATGTACCTTCAGCAGTGATTCCATCGATGTACAAAAGGAAGCGACCAGTGATGGGAGCTGCATGCAACAGATGCTGTAAAGAAAGCAAAGTAAAGAATCATTAATTAAAATGACGACTGTATTGTGATTAAAGGGGCCATGTCATGCAAAATGATGTAAAATGTCCAAAAAGTATAATGAAACATTGCAATAACCACTTAAAACTGTTGGACAACACGAAGGAAATACAGCAAAAGGAAAGAGAACCATGGATGGACACAAATGGACAGGATTGACACATATTGCATTTGGGTGATCTTGAAAAAAGACAGCCCAACGTTTTTCAAGTTTATGGCAAAAAGGGCCTATAGAAAGGTCCTCTTTGCTCAGAATCATCTTGTTTGTGATGTAATGATAATTTTACCAGTAAAGGAATTCCACATTATCATTTTCGAGTGATTTCCCGGAACACCCTAATGTAATGTGTTATACATGTAATTATTTGCCAATCAGGCTGGAGGTTGTAATATTTCTCTTCTTTTGTCATCTTGTTAGGCACTTCTTGAGGAAATTACACCTTCATGGGGAATGCACAACATTTTGAGCATTCACGTTTATGAAAAGTAAGTTGACCTCCAACCAATGTAACTGGGGTTTAGTTTTTTAAACCAGGGAACACAATTAAAAGAATCTTCAAAATAAGTAGAAAACTAGCCTAACACCAATCACTTAAAACTGAATTACCTCTAAGTTAACAGTGTTGGGGAGAGGTTAAAACCTAACCCTTAAAAACTTAAAAACGTAACCCTTCCTTGTACTTGTACATGTTCATTGCCGTGACTTTAACATCATCAGTTCCCACGGCCTGCTCCCATCTGACCTAACCTGCGATCAGGCTCTATTTTAGTTTCGCGTGCTACGTAATGTGGAGTTGGCGAAAAACGAAAAATAGAGCCTGACCAAATTCCTCTTCGAAATTCCTTCCGCCCACCTTTTTTGATTGATTGACATGTCCTTCATCGGCCAATCAAATTTACTTCCATTACACCAATACACGCGTGGACGGTAGATTCACGCTATTTTGTTTTGACTAAAGTTAATTACCGTGGGAGGAATATTATAAACGAATTCGAAAGTTACCGTTGGCTTTAATTTGAGAAAAACACATTTAAAGCATGGGGAATGTTTTCGACGACTATATTGCGGCAAAGGCCGGTGTAATTCTCCCTCCGAACTTCACTGAATATGCAATCTTTTAAGCTTGACATCTTAATTTGTAATTGAGATAACCTAGGATTTTGTCGTTGGACGGTTTGGCAATAGATTTTTAAAGAAAAAAAAGAGAAATACATTATTCCTTTAACGTGTTTGCCCATGAAGGTTTCTTTGGTGATTTGTTCGGGTAATATCTTCAGTTGCAGTGTATTTTTAGAATTGCGCGCAGTAAAATCATGATACGTTTGGCTGTTAATTTTTTGATGGAGTACGAACAGTAAGATGGACTCGCAGTTTCTTTTATTGTTGTACAATTGATCTCTCTGGAAACATGCCATTTTAGTTTCTGGAGTGTGAGTTTTAAGTTAAATCAACTGGAAATATTATGAAGTGTGCAAACAAACCGTGTCATGTACAGTAAATAAATAAAGCCGTTTGATACACAGATATTCAAAACATGCATTCGTGTAACTTGCGATTTTATCAGCATCTCCTCCTGTTGATATATATGTCCCTTGTCTCATCCAGGAAACCAATATGCATCGGCTTTCATTACCATTTGAAAGAACCAGCTATTTAGCTTTCAAAACATCAGGGAAGTTTGTGCCAAAGTACTTTCAACCCCATGGCCACAGAGCTCGACAACGGAATCGCTAATTTCACTCGTTCCAGAGATTCAAACCCGATTCTGGACAAGTTATGAGATATTTCAGATGGCATATCTCCATTTATACAAATAAAATCAAGTTGCACCTTCCACGGCATTGTAAGAACAAAAGGGAGCAAATTTCTTCGTACACTTATGGCGGATTAGTCTCGAGGACTTCGCGAGAGCTCCGCGCAATCAGGATGGCATTTCACTTCCGGCGTTTCAACAGCCAATCAGATCACGAGTTTGGTCGGCCAAAATTTGGCCGACCGTCTGGAATTCTTGAGAGACTTTTGGTCAGGCCCAATTTTAGCGAGCGACGACATAAGAGAACATATGGGCGAAGCTAAAAATGGGCCTGATCGCAGGTTAATCTGACCTTGCAGCTCAGTCGGTAGAGCAGCGGCGATCTAACATGAAGGTCGTGGGTTTATTTCCCACCCTGGTCAGAGTTTTTCTCTGTCCTTGTGTGGGCCCAATTCCATTAGTAGGGCTAACGCTCATATGATTCATATGGGGTACAAAAACTAGCACTTCACATCAGTTAAGGGTTGGGGAGAGGCCTCCTTCATTTATTTGGCAGGAAAGACCAATCCCTTATTATTATTATTATTATTATTATTATTATTATTATTATTATTGTGGCAGCCTCTCCATTGTTGGTCTGGGCGTGGGCCCATTGTTGGGTAAAAAACTGAACATAGCTAAATACAAAATTTGGAGAATTACTATTGAAACAGAGTCATATTGACCCAGTATTGACCAGTCTAGTATCTTGACCCCTCCCCTTGTAAACTTTGTAAACTTATCTTTGACAGGGCCTCCCTCCTCTCAATGACGAGACCCCAAGTCATTGACAAGTTTCTAATTTGACAATAAAAATTGGTTCATCAAGTGTCATGCACCAGACTCATTGGCTGCCTCACTTTCTCTTTATCGTCACCCTACACCTCTTACAAGTGGACAGTGTCTGTGTTATCAAAACCCCAAAACACAGTGAGCTGCAAAACTCTGATCACTTCTTGATTCAACCCTACAGTAATGGAACCATTGTATGACTGGCTGTGCTCACGACTTCATCAAGACTTTGCCTTACTTTATCGCTATTGTCACCCTACATCTGTTATAAATGTACAGTGTCTGTGTTTATCAAAAACACAAAGTACTGGGTTGCAAAACTCTGATCACTTTTTGATTCAACCTTCAAACGAGTGCAGCTCTTGGACTCAACAATAATATTGGATCTACATGTAATCCAGAGCAGGTCCTCCTTTCTTACATGCATGTACTGTAATCTCCAAGAGTTTGTTTTGTAATCTGTGTGTTCTTATTTTGAAGTGTGTGAATTATATATAGATTACTTACATGTACATGCAGCCCAGTCAAAAGGTTTTTGAGTAGAAGGCAACGAGTAATAGCCAGGAGAGGCTTTCAGACTCTGCTGCAAGGGCTGGAGCCCCTTGCATAGTTTACAGTGATGAACAAAACCTCAAAACAACCTCATCCTGAATGCCGAGTCTGGCAAATGTGAATTCAAAGTAAGCGGCAGATATTGTGTTGTAGGCGGCCAAATAGCCGGCTACTGGCACATTTTGACTGGGCTGACATGTTAACTTCATTTCCCTTTTTTATTAGGTATGTGACAAAATGTTGTTTTTTAAAATAAAATTCATGCAGGCAAAACCTATTGAAAAGAAGTTTTTGCCACATTGCATTCATGTGGGCAAGCAACATCAATCATCATTATCCTGATATCAAGAAAGATGTCTTGCAATCAGCAAGGTTTGTATTAAGAAAAATGTCATGTATTTACCATGTTTCTAGGGATCATACATGTAGATTAACAGTATACTGTAGTTATTCAGTTATAAGGCACACGGTTTTTTCAAGAAAAATCTGTCTTTGGGTGGCAAGTTAGTGCTAAAATTGGGGTGCGTCTTATAGCCAATAAGTATTTTCGCGCAATAAAATCTTAAGATCACAATTTGAGAAGAACTTGCTGTTTTAACAACACAAGAAAAGGACACTAGTTGTCAATTAAAAAAAAGAATAGTGCTTTTAGAGACCTTGAGAACACTAAACGACTTCAAGAGAAAAGCAAACAAATGGAAATTTGCATACATGCTTAAAAGCACATGCTCAGTAACGTGATACCCATGACAACAATACAATCGTTCGAACCTTGTTTCGAATTCCGAGAATCGTGTTTGTCGCTCGCATGAAAAGTTTCTTCTCTGGACAAACAGTGTGGAGATAAAACATACCTTCTTCGTTCATCCAGCCTTTCTTGTGCTCTGAAATTTGCATCCTTGGTGGCGTGTTGATAATCAGCTGTGGAACACCTTTGAATATGACTTTTGGTGGGAGTTTTTCGCCATTCGCTTTCGCTTGAACTCTGACTATTTATTAAATTGGAAGGTTCAAATAAAAGTGTATGCGTTGTACGTTTATCATTTCAGGTGTCAACTTTTAGCTTTTGTTTTTACGTATATCATTAAATGCGTGACTTTTTCAGTTTGTTTAGGTTAACAAAAAGAGTTCGCATGCCAATTGTGTATGGATAATTGTTCTCAAATTCATCACATCCTTTTGGTAACTCAATTTTTTGGTGCGTCTTATAACTGAGTATTTTCGCGTAATTTTCAGTTTGAGAACTTAGCTTGATTAAATTGCTAAGTTTGGGGTGCGTCTTATAACCGAGTGCACCTTATAACCGAATAACTACGGTAACATACTCTAACACTGGGAGGGGAAAGGCTTAGTGCAAGAGGGTAAGAGTTTACAAGAATGATGGGATTAAGGGAACTGTGAGAGGAACCATGCAGGTAGTTCTGGCTTTAGAGTCAAGGTGGATCAAAAAAATGTGAAGATGTTAAAAAGGTCTCGGGTAGCTTGCGTAGCAGGTGGCTTGGTGAGTTTTAGAAGCTTCTTTCCACATGGATCACTTTTTTGAGTGATTGTTTGAATGTAATGGCCATGCAAAAACCTAGACCGAAGTCGAAAGAGCAAGCAAGGAGAAGGAGCGAGAATCTGGGGTTGATTGCAGGCAGTTTCTTGCACATTCTCCTTGCCCCCGGCCTTTCGCTTGCTCTTTTGACTTTGGTCCAGGTTTTCGCCCAGCCATTACATTCAAACAATCCCTCAAAAGTCAACCCCAGTGGAAAGAAGTGTCTAAAAGTTGCCAAAGCCACCTGCTATCCGGCAATCTCAGGAGAAACTGTGACATTTGCAAAAAATTCATTATCAGTCTTGTCAAATAGTATGCATGACACCATAAGCCTTGTTTCAAAACTTTGTGTGAATCTAGGTACTGTGCATGTATATGTACATCATGACAAAGAACACAAGGTCAGCTAGCACTATTTCTGATCATAATCCAAGAGGGTGAAAAGAGGGAAAGCTATTGTAATACCGTGGCCAAAAGCATGATCAGTTAAGGAAGGAGTCCAAAAAAAAAAGGTTTGGGACATTTTGGGGAGCAGACCTGGCACAGTGGTGAGAGCATTCACCTAATCCACCATTGTGGCCCAGGATCGATTCCCAGATTCAATGCCATAATGTGGGTTGAGTTTGTTGGTTCTCTACTCTGCTCTGAAAGGTTTTTTCCTGGGTACTTCGGTGTTCCCCTTTTCTCAAGAACCAACATTTGATTTCATTATGTTCTGATTTCAGTTGATTTGTAGTCTCCCCAATTAGTAGAGCACTCGTGCTGAGCTAAATAATCTTGAGACTTAAATGACATGATAGGGACCCTTGAGATTGTTGATGTAAAGAGATCTAGAAATCATGTCACTATTATAACTTTGTCATGCAAGTGATACAGGTGTAAACTCCAGCATTGCAAGCTACTGCCTTTAGATCACACAAACGAAATTTGATTCTCATACCTTTGAGATTTGTTTTCCAAAGTCTCAAAGCAATGACCCTGTTGTTTTCATTAAGGAGTCCCTTTCCCCTCTCTTTCCCAGTCAATGACTTTCTGTTGGGTGGGGGGGGGGGGGGGGGATGGGGTGTTAGATTATGTTTAGGAAGTTTGCTCTGTTTACAGTGTAGAAAAAATACTGCCAAGCTCATGAACCCATGAAATTTGCTTTTTCTGTCTTAGGGTGAAAACCTGTATCTTAACTCCTGCATTGCAAGACCCAGCCTCAGTAGGTAATTTAATCAGACACATGTGGCATAAAAGGTCAATGTTTTTCCAATAATAACATTGATCGAGGTCCTCCACTGTATTTATTAATGTTACAGGTTTATTTTGACCATAGGGAAATCCTTCAGGCAATGCAAGTACAATGTACCCTGTATATGTATTTAAGTTGTATTTACGTAAATGTAGTTTCCAGACATGGTCATCATAGGTGTATGCAGATAGTGGACTTATTTTCCGTTTGTTATTTATTAATGCTATAAGAACAAGACTGGTCCACTTACTGTATTAACAGCAATGAGGCATTTTTAACAGTTTATTGATTCACATGATTGTGTATTTATATCAGGCTCTTGCAGTCTCCCAGTCACATGATGTTCTTTGAATTTCAGTTAGGAAGTTGCACCAGGTATCAAACTTGAAATGGGACGCAGGATTGTCATTTCAGTACACTTTTTAGATTATTCCTTTCCTTCTTACTAGCTCAGGATTTGAAAGCTGGTGAGAAAAAGAGACAGCAGAGGATTTCTGCACTTGAGAGGGAAGCAAGCTCTGTTTTAAATAAAATGGCTGCAGCAGTTTTCAAGAGATTTGTTAGGTACGGCATAAATATTATTTGTATAGGTAATCACATGATTTTGAGTGCAATTTGGAATAAATTAGCACAAGTAATTTTTTTCAAAGACGACCAAAATATGGGCTCGTGCAATTTGTAGTCTCTGAAAAAATTTACAAGTGCTTATTCATTCCAAATTGCACAAGAAAAATCATGTGATTGCTTATAATTAATAATACAGATGAAAAAATTCGAGATGGTTAAGCAGAAGAAACTCACACCTAGCTATCACCCAATCAGGGAAAGATTGTGCCATAAATTGCACCATGGAGGGCACATGCTTGATTTGAAAACAAAAGATTTGATTGGTTCTGACCAAACCCAGAATTTCAATTTGTGTAATTTACACTGGTATTACACTTTTTGCACTGTTACACTTGAACTGCACTGCTCTCAGCCAATCAGAATCAAGTAATTTTTTTAGAGTTTCAAAATGCATTGGGGGGGAGTAGATACCAAAACTGTTAACCCATTCACCTCAAAAGCAGCCCTGTGGACAAGTAAACCCGTCTGGTGTTAGACATAAGTGACTCTCCTGAGGGTTAATTCTCTCTGTAGCTCTTCAAGCGTGTAGGTACACTGTAGCGGGAACATGTTGAATAAAATTTTATGGTAATAACATTGACTATTGTGTATTTTTCCTAGGTTCACAGCATGGTTTTTGTTCAAGTTGTTGGGAAGGCTACTGACCAGCATACAAATTCACAAAGGACAAATTGATTTTCTAAAAGAAGCATGTCAGGTGAGAATGGTTGCAGAATACATTAATTTTATACATTGGTTATTGATGCACACATGCATTTGCTTTCATAGCAACAAACCCTGAACAACTGGGTTAAGACTTGCTCTTTCACTTTTGTTACAAAATGTATAGTGGTTTATATTCCCAAAGAAGTAAAAAAAACATGGAATCCTTGGACTGTTATCTTGGTTTTTTTTAGTCATCAAGGTTTAACCCAGAATCTGAGCGTTACGCTCATATCCTGAAGATGCCGCATAAAAAGTGGCAAATTATACTGTATGTAATTGGGTTAATTAATTTTTGAACTAACTGTGGTGCTCATTGTTGCATTGAGGTGTTACAGGGTACAGGTCCTCTGAACCCCTTTGCCAAACGTTTGGGGATCCAAACCAGAATTTTGGGGTTCCTATCATAAATATTGGCATCCATCACCACTTGATTCACTGATGAATATTTAACGATTGTGGTGGTTGAAATTCCTTGAAACACAACTTTTATTTACAAAGCCAAGAATAGTTGTATCATTAAGGATAAAATTAATATGAAGTGCTTGTACTCACTGCTTCACTAAATACAAATTCGCATAATATTTCAAGCATGAAATTTACGTGTCCATCAGGACCCCTTCTTGGCATTTTAGGGTGTCCAAATGTTTAAAGGAATCATCAAATTACCAAATCGTCAAATTTACCAATAATAAGAAAAGGTCTGTTACACAAGCAGAAGGTGGAAACTATGGTAACCACAATATAACAGAAAGGTAATTTTTTTATGAAATAAGAAACGAAACATAGTTACATGAAAACTGCTAAGCATGTGTACTGTGAGCTTGTCTAGTGAAATCCTACAATCGACTTTTATCCTGGTATTTATTAAAGGCACGGGGATCTCAAATGTCAAGAATAGTTACAGCAGGCTCACCGGTGCTCGCAGCAAAATGTCCCTATAACGTTATCCCTCAAGTCACAATAACCACACTTAGGATAATCCTATCCTAAAAACAAGTCTACCCCCAATGAGGTGTTGTTGAAATTGTAAGCAGGTAGTTCACATAGTGATTAATGATGTTAATAGAAATAATTAAGATCGCTGTGCATCTGTTGGGGTAGCTGCATATCTGGACAAAATAGGGGTTCCAAATTGACATTCAGAGAATTTTCCTTCTTTTTGTTGTAGGACGAGAAACCAATGGTGTTCTTGCCCCTTCATAAAAGTCACATGGATTACATTCTTCTCACTTTTGTCCTTGTTACATGTGACATTAGGGTGAGTATCCATGGTTCTATGAAACCAGAATTTTTGGGAAAAAGAAAAAAAAGAATTATAGCAACTGTTTGTTATGTCCCAGATAGGAGACATTGTTCTCAATCTTACACCACAATTGGTGCAAATATGTGAAAGTCCTCAATAAAAGTGTGCAGCATAATCATACAGTCATGCATTGGGTTTGAGCCCTGTACAATCCTGGAATCTTTTGTTGCATTCTTCTTTACAACAAATACAGTACCAGGGCTGTGCTCTGTTTCAAATGATATTGACAAATAATCTACCATAATTTATTGTTGTCGGCGATTTAAGAAATATGAATTTGAAATAAACTCCACCGTCATCGGATGCACTTAAAATTTAATAGACACTGCGGCGTTTAATCAAATAAATTTTATAGTTTGTCCAGAAGTGTGCATTCTTATAGATGCACAGTAATTTTGTCAAGTGTCACAGAGTGTCCCCTAGCCCTTCTCCCCAACTGGGAATACAGACAATTAACGTCACATTGTTAGTGTCCCCTAAACTCCAGTCCTTAAATAAAGATTAATAGCTTCATTAACCCTCAGAAAAAAAATAATGTTTAACCTTACACTTACCTCTTTGCTAGAAATAGGTAGGAAGTGCATAGACTTAAAGGGACACTTTGTGTTGGATATCAAAACTGAGTGTGCATCTAATCACCTACATTTCTGGACACAAGCAAACTTTTACCTTTGGGCAACTACGAAATCTTAAATTGGTACAATAATTAGCTGCTGGGTGCCCTGGGTTTCAAAATTTCAGAGCTTCGGGCTGTCCTTAAAACATTTCTCAGATACAGCCTTCGTTGTGTACACGAGTAAGTTGTTTTGGTGACTACAATGGTCTTACATCAAGAAAATTGAATATTAGGATAAGTAAAAACAGCTGGGTGCATACCTTCAATGACAATTGTGATAGACTATTTTTCCAGTGAAGCTTACTCTCCATTCTCGTAAAATGTTTTGCAGGTACCACATGTAGCATCAGGAGGTAATATTATTACAAGGGTAATTGTGAAGAAGAGCTCCCCAAAAACCCTGTCGGCCGACTGTCGGTCAACTGTCGGCCGACAGTCGGCCGACTGTTGCCCAACTTCTTTTTTCTTAACCGATCGGTAACCTGTTGGTTAGCTGTCGGTAGACTGTCGGTAAGTTGTCGGTCAACTGTCGGCCGACAGGATTTTTGGGGAGCTCTTCTTCACAATTACCATTACAAGAACTTTTGTTGGCTTTAAATAATATAATTCTATCGCTACTCCCTGGCTTTCTAGAAGTAAAATTGTCTTCCATTAGATGGCCGAGTAGGAGCTTTAGGGCAAAATGCTTATAGTGGAGGAGTATGTGCTTTGTTTCTAAATGGAATTTTCCTTTGTAATGGCCAACCATTTCTGGCCTCAAAAGGACGAAACTGAAAAAGCCATCACTATGATCACTAGAGTGCATTGTGTGCTCAGCTGATTTGATATGTACATTGTACATGTAGCATATGGGATTTTGGAGCTTTCAGACTCATCCATTCATGTTTGGAGACTACAAATAGCAAGTACAGTCTTACACAGCAATTCATACTGAATGATGACATTATCCAGTTATCCAAGGCCCAACCAGTCAACTTTGAATCTGAGCTTACATTGATGAAATTTCATTATGCAAGATTGACCTCATTTTCTAACTTTCCTTCTGTGTTCTTTTTTTAGATAACTTAAGGATCCCAGTTTTCAGGTATGATTCTATGATAATATCTTCAAGCTTCACAAAAAACTGGATCTCTTAGTTTATACAATGCAAGTAAACTATTTTGATTATACATGTACTTATCAGCTGGGTCTTGAGACACCTTGGTGGATTTTTCATCAAACGCAAAATGGATCATTCCAGTGCAAAAGATGAGTTGTACAAGTGCATTTTACAAGAGGTTTGGATTTTGTTGTGCACTGAAATTTAGTTTGTTATAATATTATGTTGGGGTTTTTTTGTATGAAGCTTATTCTTATACATTTCACGTTAACTGAGGAATTTTCATTTGGTGTACCGAGAGCACTGTTATATCAAGTTCCTTTAAATCAAGGTTTGCCTGTAGGTGTCTTGTAATTGTTACCATCTATCTCAGTTTTGTTCTTTCCAGTGGAGCAACATCCATTTTCTATTCAACACACTTCCTCTTTATTGCAAATTTGCACTAGTCATCATCAAATTAAATCCAAACAATTTTCATATCTCAATAAATCCCTGACATGGCACTTTGTCACTTTCTTTTTGCCTTGCAGTATGTTGAGCAACTTCTTCTGAATGGACAGTACCTAGAGTTTTATATAGGTATGAAAATTATAATTACAATATTGTTTTCAACCATCAACATTGTACTCGTTAACATTGGTTGATGTTTATGATGCTTCTCTGAGAAGACTGGAAAGTGTAAGCCTTTGCAGGAGTGATGATAAAGAGGCAGCTTAGTGTTCAGTTTTGCAAATTCGTCACTAACTGAGAGCTGGGAACTATTTGGCTGCCGTGTTTCTATAAATTGCTAAGCTACAGCTAGGGTTAAATTGCTGTTGTTGCTCGTTGTTAGACTGTAATCATGCAGATATGTCAATTGACAGAAATGCGGTCTTAATAACTGTGCTCAAGGAAATTGGAACATTGTCTTCCTTTCGTGATGTAACAGTTAATTGTTTTCCATGTACTTGTTGTTGCAGAGGGTAGTCGATCGAGAACAGGAAAGGCTATGGTGCCAAAGTCAGGTCTTCTCTCTGTGGTTGTGAATGCTGTTACAGAAGGTACTGTAATTAAACTGAAAATTAAATGACATAAAAGAAAAAAAAATCAATACGAGTTAAAAGATTTTAACAAAGAGCTTGTTCAAATATGAGGTCAGTGATGGGTTTTGTAGGCTTATGTGTTTTCATAAAAGGACATTGTGAAATGAAATTGTAGGTGTTATTGTACAATCACCTGGTTAACTCATACAATAACTCTCTCTTATCAATATACTCAATGTTCAGAATATTGCATTTCTGATTGGTCATTTATGAATGCAGATGGCAATTGAGGTTATAGAGTGCAATATGTAAGTTGCTGTGGAAACACAATGATGGAGTAATTTTGTTGAATGTCTAATAAGAAAATCATATGAACTTATTTCTGTATTTGGAGATTTATGGTCACTTGTGATGTTTTGAAAGTTCTCAAATTGCACTCACGTACGGCTTGTGCAGTTTTGCGAAATTTCAAACCATCCCTCATGCTCATAAATCACAAAATGTACTTGCATTTATATGATTTTCTATACATGTACCCTCTCTCCCTGACTCTCCCACCCCTGTCTCCTTCACATGCTTCTGCTCACCACTGAAATCCACTGCAGGTATTTTTTGGACAACCTTGCGTTGCATTGTTCATAATTTTAAAGTGCTTTTCCCTTCATTTCCTGGGAAAAACTTTGACCATGATTTCGTCCTTTAGGTATTGTACCAGATGTAAATATTGTGCCTGTTAATATTTCGTATGAAAAGGTGTGTAGCTAAGATGAACATGTATACAGTAGAGGTTTTTAGCATTTATTGGTGCTGTTAAATGACATAGTCCTATCCTGTATTTGAATTACTTTATTGAGGCCGTGCCAATAGATAAATTATAATAATTATTAATCCCTCAAGAAAGTAAGTCCAGTTTTCAAAATCCTTTATATTTTACAAGTTGGGATGAGTATCAAAGTGTTAGGCAGGGTTTGGTAATGCATGACTTGTAGATTTAAAATGTTTTGTGTTTTATACCGTTATGGATTGCTATAAAGTCATTTGCTTGCCCAAACCTACTTAGAGCAATTTAAGAAAAATCTCAACCTGCTGATTTAAGAGCAAAAACTACTATTAAAGGCTCTTTCTATCTCTTAGAAATTAAATTTAGAACTAAGGGGTGCATCTTTATTGCCAGTCATGAGGATTTCTATTATCTATCAGTAATTGATTTACTCTTCCTTCTGGTTTTGATTTGTCCTTTTAGGTGACAGACTCTGGATACACTAAAGAGCTTTTGGTAAGGCATCATAGGGGCACCCAACGTCAACTTTCGGAAAATATCTGTTCGGAAGATGATTTGAGATCTAGCATTTAAGGAAAATTTGTTTTAAAATTCCTTGCTTGCCTGCCGGTCCTAGGATTTTCGCGAGCTAGCCTTTTTTCTGGCGGAAATTTTCGAAAAGGTAAGTTTTGATCCCTATAATTTTCGGATCACTAGACTTTCAGCTGGGGAATCCGAACAGATGAAAAATTTTTAGGGGATAAAAATATACCTACATCTACCGTTTGAATACTAAAATACGTTTAACAATGCTATGTTTAAGTGGTTTTGAACTATATCCTCGTTGGGTGCCCCTGGCATCATTGAAGTAGAATGCGATTGTACCAAAATGGTTATAATTACTGTCCTTTAACTTGGAGATTCAAGGAATCGTGAACCTGTACGTCTTTATTTTATTATTTTGAGTCTGGAATGTATGTCTTTTTACTTTGATACCCTTTAAGGACGGTGCACACTATTGCGGGGGAAATATGGCTAACGCTGAGCAAAGAACGTCACTCAGAAACGGTGAAATTGTTTTATGCTCCCATGAAAACTAAGTTATTGAATATTTTGGCAGGGTGAGCAAAAGAAACCAGAATCTTTCTGGAGCACGATATCTAGCATTTGGCGGATCACCAGAACGAGATATGGCAATGTCAGGCTTGATTTTGGACAGCCTTTCTCGCTCCAGGTTGGTTTTATTTATCTTCTCCAAAATCGAAAACTCAGTAAGAGATAAATTATTTAACTATGTTCGATCTGTGATGACTGCTCCAAGGTTTTCTGCAAACGAAACACGGTGTACACGAAACGACTTGTGAAAATCATTTGAAAAATGCATGATTGATTTCATATTGTTTAGAAGGAGTCATTACATGGTTGACCCTACCAGTCAATAAATCAAATGAGCAAGCGACCAAAAATCTGGTAAAATTTAACAAGAGCTCCTCAAATTAAATGTCGGCTGACTATCTTGATTCGTGGTTACATTCCCTTTGGGGTGGCCAACTGACTTTATCCACCCATTCAAGTTACCAAATAATCAAATTCTTTTTTGATTTTACAATATATGAAGTTTCATATATATTTGAACTAGCGAATGGACAAGAAATGAAAGGTAGAAAGAAAGCCAGCTCCCAGCTGGCTTAATAGCTTAGTTGGCAAAGCAGTGCAGCAGTGGGTTCGAATCCCAATCAGGCTTTCTTGCAACTGTTTAAGTAACTGTTGCTTATCTATCTGTGATGACGTTTCTAACTGTCATTTCGTAAGTTCCTTTTTGCCGGTTTCGTTTTTGTCGCGGAACAGCCCAGTTTCGGTTTAACAGACTTAATTTAGGGTATACATCAATCTGAAGCTTATCAGTGAAAGTTTTCAGGGTGAAACCAACCTTTTACCCGGCAGACATACAGTTCTTCAAATCTACTGTTTTAGGAATTTTCTCGTTCCATGGACCAATCACAGCCCATGAAAGATTTTGCAAGTAACCTGGTTACCAAGGCAGCCGTAAACTCCTCATCAAGAGCCTCGATTCTTCGGAACTACTCTGATGTGTCATTGGTTGATATGGGCGATGAAAAGACCTATACCTTAACTAAAGCTCTTGGATATCATGTTGTCTATGGTTTGTTTTCAAGGTTTTTGAAAGTCGATTGTAACATCTATGCTTTCCTGTACCAACATTAACATTGTTGTCAGATGTGGCATCCTCAAATTTGGAGAACTTATTCTTATGTAGTTCAAGGGTACATGTAAGTGTAATGGTTAGCGTTATTTTTTTGGTGCGATTAAATGCCGTTGTGCATATCTGGCTTGAGAGAAGCTCCGTACGCAAGAGCAATTTTTGGGGCACGTGAAATGCTTATGCATCGTCTCGTACATCTAACTTGGAAAACCTTTTCAGCCTTACGTGGAAAATTCGACCAGGTCTCGTAAGCGGGATTTGGCTTTATAAGTACCAAACGAGGGAAAATACTGGGACTGTAAGGAGGGTGGTGTAGGGATAGACTTAACTGATTAGAGTGTAATGTGAAGTGCTAAGGCCAGCGTTTGCAAAGACGTAATCCTTCCTTGTACTTGTACATGTTCATTGCCGTGACTTTAACATCGTTTGTTCCCACGGCCTGCTCCCGTCTGACCTTGTAGTTCAGTCGGTAGAGCAGCGGTGATCTAACCCAAAGGTCGTGGGTTTTTCTCTGTCCTTGTGTGGGCCCATTTCCATTGGTTCATATGGGGTAGATACTTAGCACTTGACATTACACTCTAATCAGTTAAGTCTGTTCAAATATAAGTGCTACACGGTCAACGTTTGCGAAAACGTAATCTTTCCTTCCGGTGTAGGGATAGGGCTGGGATTCGGAAATTCCTCGCCTTTAAGTGGCTTTCCGTTAAGAACGTCATATATGAACCAGGCGAAGCGTGACGGCATGAAATTGGCGCAATGATGTTTCAAGCGGAACAACACTTTCAGGTTCTTGGTATCAAGGATGTGGGAGGCACGGTCCACATCCTTGATGTGGACATTGTGTTGTGTTCTTGGGCAAGACACTTTACTCTCACGGTGCCTCTCTCTCCCCCCCAGGTGTATAAATGAGTACCGGCAAATTTAATGCTGGGGGTAGCCCTGCGTTGGACTAGCATCCCATCCAGGGGGGGGGGAGGGGGGCGGAGTAGAAATACTCCTAGTCGCTCCATGCTACAGAAACCGGGATAAGCTCCGGCCTAATGGTCCACTTGGCTCGTAAGCAGACTTTACCTATCAATGATGCCTTCTACCTTTTCACACTTCTGAAAACCTATTTACGTTCTTATTTCATTTAAATAACGTAACTGAAATTCACAAAGCTCAAGAGACCAGACTGTTCGTGATTCCTTCTCCGTAACCCCTATTTTCTTTTGGTTGCAAATTATTTCTATACTTCAGGTGGCTTACTACAGTTTGCCGAAGAAAACGATCAAGACTTTGAAATCTGTGAAATTTAAGCAACAGGATGTCTCTTCTGAAGTGTTAGTCACTTCCTTGATTTAAAATGTAATTTTACCGAAAAATTAATGCAAATCAGGGGAAAAACCGAGCTCCTGGAGGCGGGACTGGAAACTAGACATTTCAAAGGCTTTTTTTTTCAAAAACTAGCCGTACGACCCCACCTTAAAATTTCAGGATTTCTTTAGCGAGAAAAAATAATCACGTATAGAAGTAAGTAGTTAAATCTGTCGGACAGGTTTTTCACAAATGGCAAAAACGTCGATTTTCGTATTTTTTGATGATAACTGAAAAACTGTCTGATAGGTCTTTTAACAAAAATGTTGACGGTTTCGTCTTCATATTGTTTACTAATTCCCAAGATTTTGACCCTGGTCGTACGGCTAGGTACATTTTGTTGCTTTAATTTCTTTAATCTTCAATCTTGACCTTTTTCTTCGGAAATCCTGACTAACTTTTGGTGCAGTGATAATCAAATTTGGATTGCTCTCATGAGAATGTAGACTTTCGTTTGTTTTAGATGCGGTGAATTGTTGCGCTGTTATGAGTACAAATATGATTGCTTTTCTGCTGTTAAACAACCATAGACAGGTGACGTACGTTTCGGTTGATTTTAAGTTATTTTATTGAAAAAAAATGCGGTGATACTCGTTGCTTGGAATTGCTTTCACTAATTGCTTGTTTCGCTCGTTTGTACCAGGGTGCAACGTTCGAGGAACTGAGTTCATCATTCGACTGGCTGCTTGGAGATATCACTTCTCGTGGAAGGTTCGCCATATTTAAGAGGGAAAGATCTTAATGGATGTTCTTATATCGTACAGAGATCGGACGAGAATATTGTAACTTGTGAAATGAACTTATTGAACTGCCGTGCTATTTGGTTCGCTTTTGGAATATAGAGAATGAAAGATTCACGGTCGTTTGTCCATGTTGTCCTCAAAACTTTAAAATTGGTCATTTCAAGTTGTTGTTTTGACTGGAGAGCAATGTATGTGTCGTACGTACAGCACGATCATTTTTCTTCTTTTAGCCAATAATGACTCACACAAATGTATTTTTTTGAAGTGCGGGTTAGAGACGCAGGGGAAAAGTGACCCTCGCACTTCTTAGCTGGACAATTACATCTAACCAATATTAGTATCACCCAACTAGTGGACTAATGCAAATCCTGCATCATGGTCGGCTACGCTACTAGAGGACTATTAGTAATAGTCCTCGAGTAGCGAAAAGCGTGAGGCTTTCTTTCTTTTCATTCCCAAGTAAATATTTCTTCAACTTGCATTTGCTAACTTTATTATTGCCTTTTCTGTCCGACTAGTTGGGTGATACTAAAACAATTAGACCCTTCGCCCGCAAGGGCCACGGGTCAATAGCCCATTCGGCTTCGCCTCATGGGCTATTGCCCCGTAGCCCTTGCGGGCGGGCTACGGGTCTAATTGTTAAATGTTACTGCTTTTTGACGTTGTCGTTGCCGTTGCCGTTGCCGTGCGTGTCTCTAAAGTTGATCTCGCCGACTTCGGGAAACTGTGAGTGCATGACACCAGTACGACAATCTATAATTTCAGTATCACGTTGAATCGTTGGACATACGAGAGATTTAACAGCACTATTACACGAAACGGGAAACGTGTCATTAAAGCGTGAAAGTTCTCTTGTTCTTGTCTTGTTCCTTTTGGAAGTTGCGCGATATCTGGAGCTTACAGGCAGGGAATGAGCCAGTATCAACGACTTTCCATTTTTGAAAAACGCAAATTTCATCCCGGCGTTTGCCGTTTGTCGTAAGCGCAATGCTAAATCTCTCCTTTGTTCAAAAGCACAGCCTATAAAGTGGGTACACTGCATCTGAACATTAATTAAAATATGGTAATGAAATTTTTATAGCGCATTTTCTACTGACATATTCGAATGCGACGCTTTACAAACGATCGATCTTTGGGTGAGATCGGATATCAGCATGTACAGGCGCCGCTGGCAGCCGATATTAGTCATATATCACCCAACTCACCCAACCCATGGATTCACTACTTGCACAATCCCATAATACACCTGTTAGGCTTGACCACAACACCGGGAACTCCATGCCCTACTCTTCGTGAACAGTGTGTTGATCACAGAATTAATCAGCGAGTGCTGTGACACGGGGCAATACGGATTTATCATCGTTATCCGATGGGACTAGAAAGCCCAGCCATTTGCAGATGTCATTACAAAAGCAGCACGTTCTCCTTAGTTATTTTAAGACCCTCTGTGTTGGTTCGGCCGGAGTTGAACTCACGACCTCCCGCGTGACAGCCCGGTGCTCAACCAACTAAGACAACCATCGTCGACGTCGTCGTCATAGTTCCCTCTTTAGCCAACAACATCTCTGTTAATCTTTGATTTTTTTTCTATATACTTGCAAGGGATGTTGGTTTTTCGGGCAAGACCGCCGCAGTCATCCGGCATGCTTTGCAGCTATTGGAAGACGATGTCATGCAAACTCATTCCCAGCGGAACGATTGCAAGGAAATTCGGATTCAGCCCAAACTTGTTTTGCCACATGTACTCAATCTGAGCTTCTATAGCAATCAGGTGAGTAATCTTATAATGAAAAGCTTTTCAAGGGAAGCAATTAAAGGGAAACAATTCTTTTGTATGTAAAAACGTCATACATACTTCAAACATAGCCAGTATAGGGGACTATGGTTCAAGATGCACTCTATAAGAATAGAAACCACAGTAATACCATTATTTACTCATTACATCGTTAGACTTTACAGTTAAAGCAAACATTACGACATGTTACAAGGATCGTAAAATTTGAAATACGTTCAAAATTAACTTAAAGAGCCATAATTGTCCATTTATTGTAAGATTTTCTCAGAAATAGAAGAAACTTGGTTCGATCAATGTCGGCGGGCGTAGAATTTTTAATCCATTGTTTCCATCCAAGTGACTCTACTTTACTGGTAAAGCCCCATCCTATTTAACTGATAAATTTTCCAAGGCGAGAAATGTGAACAGTGAATTAAATGTCAAATTACCTTTACCTAAAACTCATTCCATGAAAAGGAGTTTTGCCCACGCTAGTCCCAAACTGTGAAATTCCCTGCTTAATTAATTTCAGAAAATTAGTTAATTCTCTTGTAGTTTTTGAAAAGAGAACTGGAAGATCTTGACCTTGATGTTTTACAGTCTTCTTATTGATAGCATTGCTACTTTCAACTGCTCATGTGTTCTTTCATTCTATTTACATTTTTAAACCTTACTCGACTTTTACGGAAACCAATTTGTCTGTTGAATGGCATTCCGCGAGTCGAAGGGTGTGTTCGATTGACCCTATTCCGGAATAAGAATGCGTGGGGTGATGATTTAAAACGGTATGTCTGGCGCTTTTGAAGCAACAAGGATAATAAATATATGTTTAAAATAGCATTTTAGCCAGTGTTTGATAATTTTAATGCGAATCTCCGTAAAAGCGAAGGATCTCTAACTTCTATTCCATGTATTCCTATTCCGGAATACGGTCAATCGAACGCGCCCTAATGAAACTTTGGATTCAGTCAAGAGAAAATGAGGAGACAGAGAGGGAGGCTCCCGGTCCAGCCCTTGGGATATGTCATGTCCACAAAAGTTATTTTTAGACGAGCGGAAGTCTTTGTTCTAGCGGAAGTCTGTCTTCCGAGACGTCCTCATGCAGGCCAACCTCGGTCTGATGTTTGAATGAATATAAATATTCATCATCCTTCCACGTGCGCCTCCATTTTTTCTTTTCACTAAGAACCTGAGAGCGAGGCAAGACCTCATGCGGACGTCTCGGAAGACAGACTTCCGCTAGAAAAAAGACTTCCGCTCGTCTAAAAATAACTTTCGTGGACATGACATATCCCGGCCAACGCCCTGAGCCTCCCTCTCTGTCCTCTCATTTTCTCTTGATTCAGTTCATCACCTTTGTGATAACGTTGACTCTGTTCTGATCGACTTTTGATCCGAAGCATTGGGGATTGACTATCTCCTTCCACCTTAGCATTAGCAATTTCCTCAATAATAATATAAGCAAATTCAATACAGTGTTTTGATCGTTGTTAGCTTTTGTGAGTGCAAAAGACTTGTTGACACTTGTTCGGTGAACGGGTCTGTTATGTTGCTCGTGCTAATCCCCCCTCTCCCACACAACTTGAAAAGCTTGTCCGGCTAAACTGAAGCGTTCCTAAGATACCTTGAAACCGTCTCAATGTTTTTTGAAATTGTGGACAAAATTGCTTGACATTGATTTTTTTTCTCTTCAGATTCTTTCTCTTTTTGCTTTGGACGCAGTTGTTGGTATGTCAGCTTTTTCTCAGTGATGTATTTAATGCCGAGTTTTGTAACGCATTATAAAAATTAGTGACATCAAATGAAAGAAATGTATTCTTGCACAAGGGATCTGATCAAATCCCCGTGGAGCGAATATACGGCCTTTTTTCCTGTTCCATCGGCAGCCATATTGGCTTAGAACGTCGTACTATAGTGTTTTTATTCAACCATCAAGAGCAGTAATGAAAAATCAAAGCCCTCCTGAAATTTCTTTTATCAACCAAATTTAAAGCCGTTTCCTTTTTCTGCAGCTTGTGGAATTATCGCCGCAGCAGACGACAGTGAAATGTATGATACAGACGACATCGAGGGAAAGAAGATTATCTCCCAAACGTCTGTAGGTTTTTGCGTTATTTTTCTTAAATACTTTTGAAGAGGCGTAGTACGTATCTTAGAGGCGATGTGAACTGGGTGAAGGAAACACAATTAACTTTTCAATGATAAAACGATTTCTTTTAATCAATGGAGACCCCACGGAGGTTTGTTTGCCTGCTTTTTCAGAAGTGGGCGCTGAAAAGGTCAATTCGTAACTTTTAACGATATGGAGCGGACAATTGGCTCGCAGCAGTTGAAAAAACCAGACTTCCAAGAAATCCTAAGGAGCGGAGTCAAGGACAAATGCAGACTCAGTTCACCTTCATCGTCATAACGATCTTCAATGTGAGGAGTATTTTTTTAATTGTCGATCTTTTCTATTCTTGCTTCTTCAGATACTCGAGAAAGCAACTCATTTGTGCGACGTTTTTCAGAGAGAGTTCATTTTTATTCCGGTAAGTTTGTTGGGATAAATACAACAAAAAGGGCAAAAGGAGTTACTTGAATACGTGACTTGCTAAAATAGTCGGTTAAAACAACTGTGATATAAAATGTAACCACATTTCTACTGCAAGGACCTGACGTTTTTTTCCGGTATCGTTTAACTAGCGTTTTTAAAATTCGTCCGTGAACCTCACGTTGCGGTTGTCCCTCGCCCAAAGTGAACCCAACTCAAATATGGTTTTAGCTTGTGACTTAAAAGTGCCACAAGTCTCTGTGTTTCTGAAGTCTAGAATTCCCGGCGTACGCATTTCGAAGCCACGCGTTTTGCGTCGCAACGGCGGTCTTTGGGCAGCAAAACAAGGCTATAATAACCATATACTTCTCCGTATGGTTGCGTG
>NC_090874.1:37404260-37406760 GCF_036669935.1 Montipora foliosa
TGAGGAACTTCCAATTTTTTTTAAACGGTACGTTTGCAGAACTTCTCAGTTTATAAGAAACTTTTAACCAGAACTGTGTTTTGGGGTTTTTGTCTTTTTTTTTCATGCTGCTTAGATTCAGAGTTTTTGAATGCTCTTCACGCCTGCGCAAAGGAAAGGGTTCTTGAGGAGGTCACATTTTTTCGTAAGTAAATAACTTTGTTATCAGGGTCCTAACGCAATAACGACATCAAGAAGAACCCACAAATCTGCATATTTAATGAGCAAAGCACTTAGGTTGTGCTTTTTTTTTTTTGGCGCATTTTTTCCGTTCTCAATTAAACAACTGGACGACCGAATTGGACTTTTCTATAAAGAACGTGAGCATATGACACCGAATTTACACTTCTACTCCCATTCATGCCAATTAAATTGTAAATGTAAATGTGCGCTCAGTTGACCGCTCCCAACAAGGGCTTTTCAGGATCAACCGGCTCAACGGGATCGGACCGAATGCATGTGAAGGCGCCCATGGCTGCCGCCATACGATCCATGTGTGATCTCGGAGCACCGCAAACCCAGCCAGATGTAAATGACTGGGAGTCGATTTTGAGGAGGGAGGAAAACCGGAGTACCCGGAGAAAAACCCTCAGAGTCAGGTTGAGATCGACTGAAACTCAGCCCACATACAACCCGAGGCCAGAGTTGAACCTGGGTCACAGAGGTGGGAGGCACGATTGATGACCACTAAACCACCCTGACTCCGCACTAAACCACCCTGACTCCGCAAATTACCGGTAATAAGCAGGTAATGCACAATTTAAACTTGGAATGTCTTCGAACAATGACTTTTCGAGTGAATGAGAAACCCAGCAAATATCATTGTGGCACGTAGGCTCGTAAGAACCCCCTCCCCTCTCTCCATTCGATTATGAACGATTATCAAGTCTTTTGCTTATTTCGACTGCTTCCGGTTGCATCCTACTCACCTCCCCTCAGATGCTCCTGCTGTTCACCAGGATCTTTCCGTCCCTGACGTTCTTCGGCTAAGTCGGTATTCCGCTTAAGGCATTGTTTTAAGGGAGATACTGGGAAAAGGTGACTGAAGTTGTATCTGCAGTGAGGTTTTTTATCAACTTACTTTTTCAGCCGAGAGCTGTTCACTGGAACCGTTTCGTAATGCCATACGCATCTTCAAGGAATGGAAAGTGGTTGAAGACGACTCCGAGAATCGATTGAAACTCTGTGACGCTTACACCGACGAAGATGCATTGTTTGATTTGATTGAAGGGATTGGCCAGTTTAAACTGTGACGGGGACTTTCGTTTTGTAACAACATGTGTCACATTTTGGATTGGAGATCGTGACATTTCTTTAATTTTCTCTGGGTTTATTAAAATGGCGTCACTTAAAATTCTCATGTGCTTATTATCGCAGTATTGGTGCAACTTGTCTCGTAGCGCCATTGTAGCCCCGCGTCACCTTGTAGTGGCCGAAAACGTCGCGAAACAAGTTGCAAAAACCGTTGCTAAATCGAGTTCTTCTCTTCGCCATGTTGCTTGTAACCTTGCATCGAATTTAACAAACATTGCGTAGCGAAATATTTGTCTTTTAACTTGTGTTGCGATGGTTGTGGCTTTCAAAACGTTTCAGTTATGTGAAAACAAGGCAAATCGAACGTCGCGCAACCTGTTTCGTAATGTGAGAACTTAAATCGCAATAAAAAAGTGACACAAGTTACAAGGGAAACTGCGCCTTTAGAATCTTGCATTGGAAATACCCGCCTAAGTTCTCTGCAGTGTGCCGTAAAACTTTCACACGAAGATTCAGTGAAAATGGATTTGCTGTGCTTCGTGCTTTTATTCCAGGCTGATACGAACTGAAACGATCGTCACTCTTTAAAGTGCTATTGTTTGCTTCTCATGAGACTGGCAAAGTATTAAGCCTTCGTTTTTAGAAGAAGATTGTTTATTTTTGGTTAACGTTTTTTTCTTTGGTCAAAGGATCGGTTTAAAAGTGACGTTAATTAAGCGCTCGATCGCTTAAGAATACATAATCCACTGATGTATCAGGCAACTCTGGAGTCCCGGGTTTTTAGACTATTCAGCTCGTGCCTTGCATTGGTATTTCGCTTCATTCACACACACTATATCATTGTTAGAGTATTTGCCGTTCCTGGAGCATTGCGCTCAGTTCTGAATGCACGAAATGGCCAAAAACTAGTAAACAGACTTGAGATCGAAATTCTTCTACATCTACATCTACATCTACCTCATCCAGCACAGCTTGTCGGGTGTTAATACACAAACATTCAATATTTGAACGAAAAAGTATTTTTGGATCGTAGCGGCACATTCCTTAAAGGACATTGGACACCTCCTGATAACTAGACGATCTAATATTCCACAACATTAAATATCGCATCAACGGTTGATTGCCGAATGATTCGGGCATGTACCTGGAGGCACCGCGTCTTTTATCGTCAACGGTGAAGCTTTCCGGTGTCAAATCATGCATGAGG
>NC_090874.1:37411760-37414260 GCF_036669935.1 Montipora foliosa
TATAAAGTTTGAGAATGAAATGAGCGAAGTCAAAACAAAGATCACAATCGCCCAACTCTTGTTTATGCAAAGTCAAAATTTACTCTCCAAGACGCGTACGACGTTATTATCACCAGGTAATTCCATCATTTTGGAAATAGCAGCTACTTTATTATTCATCTGCGTCACAAGTTTTCACTGATTTTGGGGCTCATTTTGTTGAAACTCGAGCACGCTTTCAACAGGCCTGTGAACCCTTCCCGCTTACAGAGCAAAACTAAAACACTTCTCGCATATCACATTTCAACCTTAAGCTCGAAAATTCAATACACAACATGATATTATAATTCACAAAGGCAGAAAATACCACAGAATCCTTTTCCAGCGAAAGTTTTATTGAAACAAACAACATATTTGCTCTTAGAGGCGAAAACCTCTTCCTATTTCATTGCGTGCGTGAAGACAACAAACTCAATTGTGTCAAATTACCTTGTACTTCAGATAAATACTGCTCACTTTGATTTCGTCTCGACGGGCGATAGATTGTTGTCGAAGTCCAGTACTCGTCGCTTTTGAGATTCATGCCTAGTTTATCCAACTGACTTTCCATTATTGAGCTCCATAAGGGTATATTTTGTTTAAGGATCCACTAAAACGCCATTCGCGTTGCATGACTTTCGACGCCATTGCAGGCTAAGTTAATGATTCTACTGTGTCCACCAGAGAAATCTACGCAGTTCCACTACCCTCTCGATCCTACGAAAATACGCGCAGAAGGCTCTATCCACAAAGACACCACTTACCAGGGGAGTGACAGGCAAGACTTTTACCGACACGGAAAAAAAAAAAAAAAAAAGAAAAAAAAGAAAACAAACAAACTAAACGCAGACCTCGACTGGGTTTGCCTTATAAGGCAACCCAGTAAAAAAGGAAAACAAACAAACTAAACGAAGACCTCGACTGGGTTTGCCTTATAAGGCAACCCAGTAACAAGCCTGGCGAGAATTTCTCGATTTTCTTTGTTTAAACAAATCTCGGTAACCGAGCCAGCCCGCCCTCTCATATGAACACATCAAAGTTTTTACAAAGGATTTAGAGGTAAGGCGAGATCTCCGAAACCGGGCCAGCCCGGTCAAACGGGCTCATATGAAGAGGCACTTAGTTCCCACAAGTTTCCCGACCCCTGTAAAACGGACTCTGTAAAACCATAGTTAACAATGGTAAAACTTTCTTTTTTCATTCGCGTGTCAAAAAGTCGCCATGTAATTTACTATTAAACTCCGAAGACAATAGAGGCTGCTGCTGAATACAAAGGCACGAAAATTAAGTTTGTTTGTCAAACTTTTTTCTGGTTTTATTGTATGCTTGACAATAGTAGCTAACTCACTCGAAATAAAAGATGCTAGCTGGGACGTATTAAAGAACGGACGTATCAGTGCCCGAGTTCTACGTTGAAAGTGAACAGGGTTTATTTTAGTTGAAGTACCTCACTTTGCATGTAACCTTCGTGAAGTCTCAAGTTGACTTTGTCGCACCTATCTTGTACCTTGTACCTCGCCAAGCCTCGCAGTGGAAATCATGGAGGTGAGGCTTGGCGTGGTAAAACAAAGCTTTTTTGGTCTCCCGGGACAAGATGGCCGCTGTGTGACAAGGGCGAATTGTAGCCGATTTTTTTTCTTTTATTTTTATGGGTTCTTGACGATACAAAAAAGAGTGAGAAAAACAATTGCACTGCATTTCGTTTTTTTTTTTGTCTTCATTTTCATCAAGGCATTTGATTGGATAAATATTTCTTCCTGTTGTTTTGGGCAGAAAATTAGAAAATAGCTCTTTTACACCCAATATGAAAGATGTTTGCCCTGGTGTATTTTGATGTTTCTCCTCTCTGTTATTTGATTTTAGTACAAACATCGTATACTCGAATACAGGCACGTTCGTACAATTGTTATGACGAATCCCGAATTAACGAGGTTATCGGTTGGTAGTTTTTGTTTGCCTGTAATTTGATGACATATTTCTTTTTCTCCAGTGCTATCTACAGACTCAAGAAGTTCATTACGCTTTACTGAAGTAACAAATAATGGCAGGTTTTGCAGCTAAATACCTTGTATCTAGTGCGACAGGCGGTGTAACTGGACGCGTGGGGGAACTGGGAGGAGACCTTGGAAAACAATTTAGCGTGGAAAATTTACACATGAGTAAGGCGGATATAGAGAGAGCAGAAAAGGAACGACATAAACGCGACAAAGACCGAAAAAAGAAACACATTGAGATGGAACTGTCCAGAGAAAAAGTTCGTTCTGATATCAGAGGAAAATATGGAATAAAAAAGAGAAAAGGACATGAGCCAGTCGAGACTCACACTGGGATTTTGATGCCGCGAAGCGAAAAGGAACTTCTGTTGTCTGCAGCAAAACAAGACGAAAGTGAAGAGGAAGACGATTGTGAATGCTGCTCCTGTTGTCCGTGGACTTCTCGTTTCCCTTGCTTTTCAAGCAGCATCAAACATACGTAATATAAT
>NC_090874.1:37419260-37426760 GCF_036669935.1 Montipora foliosa
AGATCTTGACTGTCCAGGAGTTTGTTAACTTTTTCTGCCGAACCATACTTGTAATAACCTGTTACCAACTGATTAACAAAAGAACAAACACATACAAAATACATTTTTGGAGACACAAAATCAGTAGAACCACAGTTGTCCAAAAGCCTTTTCTGGCACTAACCTAAGGGCATTTTTTTAAACTTAAGGATTCTGTATAGACGAAACAGTATGATATATTATTATGATTGAGAAAAATACACATTGGACAAAACACCATTTTGGTAACGTTTTAAAGAGCCCAACAAAACAGAAAACTCTACCTTGTGAAAACATGCTCCCCAAACCTAACAACAAAACGATACAATTATGTGGGATAATAAAAATATTATTATCACAACAAACAGGTGGTGCCATCAATGCCTTTGTTTGAAGGTATGGCACATAATTCCACCCAAGCTCCTTTATCCCTTTTGGTCCTGTTGATATGCAACAACCTCTGCTGTTAGATGCCCATTAAGATTGTGGTGTCACAGCGACACTGGGATCATCACAAACTTAATAACAAGTGACAATGGCAATAGCCAGTTACAATGCTTCATGAGACCTGTAGTTACTCACATGCCTTGATACAGTGATTGACAGCATTGTGATTTATGCAAATCAGACCCATTTTCATTTGAATAGTACACCTGTCAATGTTTAGCCCAAGGGGAGGGGGCCCAGGCATACCCAGGAGGATTTGACATTTCAGCCTATTTTCACATCAAATTCCCTGCTCATGGGCTGCTGTCAAATACCCCTTCCCTGGGGGTAAATGTGTGATCACATAGGTTTAACCCACTGACTCCTGGGGGTTCCCAATGGTATAGCCGGTCTAGGCAGGTTTAGGGGTGAATGGGTTAAAACCCCTAATATAATTTTCAATGCATACATCCCTACACGATAAACGTTCTAGCCTCAACTACATGACAGGAGGCCCTTCCAGTCAGTGTCATTGGTACTGTCACAGAAGCAGTACTGATGGAGCCAACCTTTGCACGTCTCACACTCTATCTAGTCTAATACATCATCTAAGACTGGTATTTCAATAAAATTTCATGAAAGTATACTAAAGTAAGGCTATACACTATTGAATGATGCTTGAATTTGTAGATTCTGTAAAACTGATACAATTTTTGCCACTGACCAATTAAAACTGTATTTAATTTATAGCAGTAATTTTCTTTTTCATTATAAACAGTGACTGAAACTAAATTTGACTGCATTTTTCTTTTTCCTGCCCAAATCCCTTAAATGAAAGTGGGCAAAAAAAAATACGATTTTTGGATTAAGTACACCTATTAGCAAAGAATTAATGGAATAATTTGTTACATTTATGGTAACTAGCTTACAAAGTTTGTGTAAATGCCCCTTTTACATACATACATACTTTATTGCAACTCCCTAAAGAGGGTTTTTCAGTTACAAGTTAAATAAAAAATACAAAGAACAATAATTGATATATAAATAAGAATAAATAAGCAATTAACTAATACAAGTCTAAATTATGTGTTTTCCTAAATTGATAAAATTAAGTTAAAAGTAATTGTTTGGTCAGTTTCGATTTAAAGGCCTTTACAGAATTTACATTTTTAAGATCATTACTTAAGTTTTTCCATAGTTTGGCTCCACGGTATGAAAAAGAACGCTGACCGGTGGCCAATCTGCATCTCAAATGTTCAAATGGTTGCTCTGTCTTGTATTTCTAATATTAGTTTGAGAGCGAAATGTAAATTTTTCTGCCAGATAATCGGGGACGAGATTGTGAATACATTTAAAAATCATTATTGCATCATTTAGATAGAGTCTATAGCAGACAGGCAGCCAATTAAGAGATCTGATGCCTTGTGAAATATGATCGAACTTTCAGAGTCCCAATACAATACGAGCAGCGAAATTCTGAACCAATTGGAGTTTCTTAATATTGGAACAACTAGACTACCACTAACTGAGACTATCACTAACTGAATTCTGAGATAGAAACAACTATCAAACAACTTACCTGCTTTAGCAAATTATTCACGGCAGGTACAAAACGCAGGTCACAGGGCACAGGGCACAGGTAACAGGTCACAGGTCATTATTTAACCTATACAGAAAGTATCCTAAACATTCATAAAAGCTAACCTTAGGCCTAATTAGTCCTAATTAGGCCTAATTAGGACAAAAGAAAAGTATCCTAAACATTCATAAAAGCTAATTTTAGGGCTAATTAGGCCTAAAGAAAAGTTTTTAGGCCTAAGGTTAGCTTTTATGAATGTTTAGGATACTTTCTTTATAAGTAAAACCAGGGCTTGAAATTAACCTTTTTGCTCAGGTGCCAGCTGGCAACTAATGGGGAAAATTTTAAGCCCTGAAAACAATGACCTGTGACCTGTGCCCTGTGACCTGCGTTTTGTACCTGCCGTTTAGCAAATTCGGCATAACCACTCGCCACCCCAGCCTTTCTTGTTTTAAGCCTTGAACAATGGCATTTCTCCAAAATCTGATAATATCAAAGACTTTTTTCAATTCCGACTCAACAACTTTTAACTATTCAAAGCTGGCAGATAGACTTTTATATACAGGACTAAAATGGCGGAGGACAAAAGAACTATTGTTAATCCGATTAGGCCTTGCTAATTAGGTATTGTTATGTTCACTTTGTTCTTTTGTTTGATGGACATTAATTATTTCGGATCCGGTACATGAAAGACCAGCCAAGCCAATACTCAGCCTCAATCTCTTCTGGGTAATGTTAGGGATGGCAGGCTTAAAGTTAGGCTCCAGGCGCTTGCGCGACCTTGCCAAACATCCCCACCCTCGGGATCATGAGTTTTGTCAAATTTTCTACTATTCCCCAGCCATGGGAGGGAAGGTTAAGTCAAATCCACTGGGTATGATGGTCCCCCCTCCCCTGGGGCTAAAGATTGAAAGGTACATAGTACAGTGAAAAGCTTTTGAATTTTGGTCTTTCCAATACATAATTAATTAATGAGTGCATGGGGCTATTAACAATAACTTTTCTTAATTGAAAACGTTACCTCCAGATTTCCACCGTAACAAATTCCTATAAGCTGAACGACGAATTCACTTCCTTGTAGACCTTCTACCATTCTCATTCCGTGCAGACAGTCTTCATAAAATACATCACTGGCACATTTGCTATAAACAACATCATATCCATTCCAATCAGCCAAATAAACTTCTTTTACTGCGTTAAGATGGCCTGGGACTCCTATCCTTCGCCTTATTCTTACATCCAGAGCAATGTTTGCACAGTCTAACCATTGCAAACAGGCAATCCACCCTTGAAAACTAAACTGGCCTCGAGGGCATCTTACGCAGTTCCCGTCCACTAGGTGAAAATTCGACGGACAATTAGGTTTCAAACCATTAATTCCAGATACAGCCTGTCTTCCTTTGTAATTTTCGTGTCGTCTGGAAGCTTTCTTACCCGAAAATAACAGATAGTAAGTCAAAAATAAAACAGGAACCGGTGAAAAATAAAGCACTAACTTCGCCGCCATTTTGTTTGCGCTTCCTGACGAAGGCCTGAGCTCTAGTTTCTAGTCGATGCTCGGTAGTTACAACATTTGGGCGCCATTTTTCGAACGAACTGTTGTTGAATTTTCGCAGTAGCCTGTTGCTTGTACTACGAACGATTCACCATGCCTGCACGGTATGACAATGTAAGAAGCGTTTTTGAAGAAGCACAACGTGGACTTCAACATCACAAAAAGCTCTTAACCGAGTTGAAAAAGCTCCATGACAAGACATCACAAGATGAATTTCAAGAAAGCTTTCTGTTTCATTTGAAGCACGCTATGGTGGTGTTCAACAGGGAACCTGCGGTGGAACGAGTCATTGAGTTCGCAGCAAAGTATGCTACGCTTAAAGATCATCGTATTCCTTCAATTCAGGGGGTAATTCACTTTGCATTTAAGTTTATGTTGAAATTACATTGTACATGGTTATGTTCACTTATTGGTCAATTCCAAGAGCGCCCTATTTTCTCTACAAGTACATAAACAAGACACCATTTCAAGGGAATAATTATCATCCAAAGTCAATATTCTTGTTCTCCCTTCCTGATTAAAAGACAAAAAAAGATGCTCTCCTCTTAAAAGCACTTGGTATAAGATACACTTTTGTTCTACTAGTGTTCTAGGCTGCATGCTATTTAAATTCTATGTAGTAAATTATGCAGTATGTGACCATTAACAGGGTGGCCAAAACAGTGATGATGAGGAAGATGATGCCTCCAACATTTTCCTTGATTCCATGTTCACATTCCTATTGGACTCACACGATGCTAAAGATAAAGCTGTGAGATTCCGCATTTGTCAACTCATTAACAAACTCTTGAACAACCTGGATGATGATGCTGTTATCAACGACAACCTTGCTGATAGAATCTTTGAGACTATGCTGAAACGTCTACATGACAAATTCCCAGCAGTTAGGGTGCAGGCTGTTGCTGCGATATCTCGTCTGCAGGACCCAGGAGATGCAGAATGTGCTGTTATATCTACGTATTTAAAACTGATGTCCACAGACACGAGTGCTGAAGTTCGCAGAGCTGTACTCCTAAATATCGCAATTTCAGCTCAGACATTAGAGGCAATTATAGGTAAATATAATTTTTATGATGTAAGTGTGGTTAGAACAGTGGTATTTTTACAAAGAAAATTAATTTTATTCTTAGTCTCCAAGAAGCACAACTACTATCACAAAATAAAGATAAAACTTAAAGTGCATACTAGCTTGTTCAAAAGAGCTTTCAAAATGATGAAGAACAGTGTTTATTTTATTGTGATAGCACTCTTGGTTGCCGAGTTATTCATTACAAGATTTTGATTTAATTGCAAATTACAGGACTTGTGACATCACAAAGTAGGCACAAAATAATAATTAATTATGTAAAATCACAAAATACAGATTTTGCAGGGTTAATGTGCTGCCAGAAGTACACATCGTGATAGTGATTGTGATGTCACCATAGCAACATACTCGTTACCAGACCTCTACTTTCCCGAAATGAAAAATGCTTCTTTGTTGCTCCAGAGTCTAACAGACTTGCAGCAGTTGCTTGTGCTGTGTAATGTCCATATTTGCTCACACCCACTGAATGAACATCACGCAGGAGGTCGTGAGTTTAACTCCAGCCGGAGCAACACTCAGGGTCTTTAAATAACTGAGGAGAAAGTCCTGCCTTTGTAATTACATCTGCAAATGGTTAGACTCTCTAGTCTTCTCGGGTAAGGACAATAAGCCGGAGGTCCTGTCTCACAATCCTGTGGGACGTAAAAGAACCCACACACTTGTCGTAAAGAGTACCTAGGGCATGTAGTTCCCGGTGTTGTGATCTGTCTTCTGTGGTGTATCCTGGTGGTTAAACTCGTAGGGGATCTATGTCCTATTGTTATTCCACCCATGTATGTATTCATACTCAATCAGTAAATAAATAAATAAATAAATAAACTTATTGGGGTGGGGGGGGGGGGGGGGTGGGGGGATTGATTTAAATTGGTACTACGACCAAAAAAAAAATTTGTTTTTCCTTTGGATTTCAAAACTATGTTAACTAAACACTAACTCACCCAAGTTTTAAGTTCTGATTTTAAAAAGACACCTGTTTATTTTAGCTAGAATTTTCTTATTTATTGGTCCACCATTACTAACTTCAAGGAGGAGAAAACGACGTCAAACACTCACTAGTTTAAGAATGCAATGCGTGTGTACGCGGCCTAATTAATATGCAGCACGGGAGTTTCGGGCTTTCAGACTTTTCAACCCGTGTTTTGCATATATAATAAATTGCGTTTACACGCTGAAATTTTAAGCTAGTGAGTAAATGACGTCATTTTCTCTAGATCCAACCCTCTGAGGTCCAATCGGCCAGTTTATGGCGGACCATGAAATCCAAAACTTACACTCAAAATAAACAGCCTTTGGATAAAACTCAAAGCTCAAAATTTTGCCGGGTAGGTGTTAAGCGAACACGCTTTCAAACTCGGAAGAAAAAAAGGAAATGATTTTTTGATCATAGTACCACTTTAACCCTTTGGATTGAGAGAGCCTGGAGCCCATTGTGTTGCTATGGAAACATCACAGTTGGCCATATCATGGAACTTTGTGATGAGTATAACAACTGTACAAAGTTTCAGTTCTATTTTTTGTGATTTTACATTATTTTGTGTCCACTATGTGATGTCACATGTACTCTAATTTGCATAAACCAAAATCTTGAATAACTCTGCAACCAAGAGAGCTATCAGTGACAATAAAATAAACTACCCTTCTGCAATATTTTGAAAGTTCTTTTGAACAAGCTAAGTAAGAAATCTACCTTTTTTGTCAGATATTTTATGCAGGAACTCTGTGCAGGTCTTTGCAGCCAAATTGAAGAAGCCCCGGCCACAGGGTTTTTCAGAAACGTTGACTAGAATATTCTTCTTTGTATAGGGAGAACGCAAGATGTGACAGAATCAGTAAGAAAGCTGGCATATCGCATTTTAGCTGAAAAGGTGAACATCAAGTCATTTACCATTGCTCAGCGTGTGCAGCTGCTGTTTAATGGATTGCAGGACAGGTCAGAGACAATTAACATCATTTGCACCAAGGAGCTTCTGGGTAACTGGCTCAAAAGTTTTGACAGGGATGTCATTGAACTGCTCAAGTGTTTAGATGTGGAGGGATGCACTGAAGTAGCTGAATTAGCTCTGAAAGCAGTATTGAAAGGTATATGCCACGTTTACATATATAATATATATATATATATATATATATATATATATAAAGTCCCACAAGCACAAGATGTTGTATAGATGTTTTCTCCAAGCAATAAATAAAAAATAGATCACAAATGAAGAGATGATACAACTTAAGTTTACACCTATATTTCAGCCACACAAGACAGCCTTTTTCAGGGTGATTGGAAACCGTTACACAAGAATGTTAACTCCACGCTACTTAAGCTGCAAAATGTACGCTTCACAATAACAAACTTGACTAATTAAAACACTGCACGCATATGAAAAAGATGAAACTAAACCGACAACAATAGCTGTAAGGGAAAACAAAAACCCAATAACAACAACAAAAACAAAAAAAGTAAGAGTGTTCACGTGCTATAAAAAAATATATATATTCTCTGCTAGTACCAGCTGAAACACGATTAGTAACTACTGTTTTTTGGCGACACGATTCTGTCTGTAAAAGAAGTCGCTATTGTCGAGGCCGTGTGGTCTCAACGTTTGTAATCTGTATGCCCACTCTCCTTCTTTTACAGCCAGTTTATTTTTAGCAGAGCGACGCGTCGCGCGCGCAAAGCACCAAATTAAGAAAATATGGTAACCCATCGATGCGAGAAATCTTGGTTTTATAGCCATGACATCATCGACCGTCCGTACGTACGTCCACCCCTCCGTGTATGCCAATGTCACCAGTATCCTGCTAGTTTAAGCTACAGCATACATTTTTGATATTGGACATCCA
>NC_090874.1:37431760-37439260 GCF_036669935.1 Montipora foliosa
ATTGATCTGAAACTATTGGTAACTACCTTAAGTGGTCTTTCATAAATTTGTAATAATTTTTCATCTTCTAGGAAGAACCTTTGCCAAATGCTCCATGACTTACTGGTCTTACCAGAGGTACCAGAGTCATTAGTTGGTGTTCTTCATGCACGGTGCATGGATGTTGAACCAGAAGAAACAAACAGAATTCAGGAACTAGTGGAGATCATTGCTGATGTTAGACAGCCCATGATTGTGATAGAAACTGCACAAAACAAGGAAGAAAAGCGAAAGTGGGAACTCAAGGTTGGGGCTTGTTTTGGTCATCAATGTTTAATGGGTGAATGAAGGGAAACTGGAAAGAATGAAAACTGCAATGCTGCATTGGTGGGGTTGCACCGCAACAATTCCTTAATTTGCTGTGATGAAGGGCCAACACGCGATGTTAAATTCATCGCCAATAGATGAGCTTGGGAACTGGTGCCTCAAAGGTTGGTAGGGCACCTGAGAAAAGTCAGCCCTCGCAGGGTGATATCTATGGCAACCCCATGAGCAGGGGAAACCCCCCTTCCCCCTGCATGCAGTTACCAACTTGCATCATCACATGAAAGGAATTTCAATGGAACATACTTCCCAATGCCCTAAAGCATGCAAGGGTGGGAAGGGATGGGAACTGGATTAGCCGCAAAGGTTCGCTAAATACAGGCAGCCAAACAAAAGATCTGCAAAGATCAGCTCAAAAGCTGTGAGGCAAGCAATAAGCCAGTGCGACCACCCTGCAGATGATTTAAGCTTGAGGACAAGACCGCTGGCCACATTAGTGTGGGCTTAACTTTACCAAAGTTGTGCTGAGTTACGCACAAGTTACATTTCCCTAGCCTCGTTTATGCGTTCACTACTTCAATATTACAATAAGCCTCTAGATCTGTACAATGTTGACAGACAACATCTGATCCGATCCTGGAGAACAATTTGTCCCATGTGCAACGTAGCGATGACTCACATCTGCCCGCCGTTGTGCTGCTTATAGCAATCTAAATTTTTTTGTTTTCTTTTGACTTTTTTTGTTTATATATGAGTAGCTTTAGTTATTACTTCTCATTAACGAGGGATCCACTGTAATTGGCCAGGCTGTAGTGGTCTCCCTGCCTAGTAATAATTCTATGTTAAACTTTATAAGTATTGTATTATTACTTATATGGTGCGTGTTTCATATACAGATGCTCACATGCACAATACAATAACTAGAATGAGATTGAAAATATACAAATAAAATACATTAAATTTTGTACATTAGGAAAAATGATTGATAATGAAAAAATGTGTAGATAAAACTATTGACAAAATGTGTATTTAAATAAATGGGTCTTAAGTAATTTCTTGAAATGTTCTACTGTCTTAGCATTGCGTATTTCATTCGGAAGTGAGTTCCATAGTTTAGATGCAGCTCCTTCAAATGCGGGGTCACCCAATGAACATTTGAAGTGTTTTTTTTACTTTTGGTGGTACAAGTAATATCTTATCGTTTGATCTTAAATTATATCTTGATGGAAGTCTAATGTTTATCACTTCTGATAGATAGTCAGGAGATAATCCATGAATAGAACTAAATGTAATTAATAAGATCTTTTAAAATTGAATTCTAGATTTTACAGGAAGCCAGTGTAGTTGCATTAATGTTAATGAGATATGTTCAAATCTTGGAATATTACAAGTCTTGCTGCAGTGTTTTGCACCCCTTTTAGCTTCTGAAGATGGATTAAAGGAACACCATAGTGCAGGCTATTACAGTAGTCTAAGCGACTTGCAATCAAGGCGTTAATTAGAATCTTGTGCTTTCTTCATCCAGAAACCTCTGATTTTCCTTATGTAGTGTAGATAGTAGAGGGCTGTTTGGCATACTTTATTGAGATATGTAACCAAACTTGGTTGCGGATCTAGCCAACACCCTAAGTTACAAACTTCGTAAAGTGGTTTGAGTAGGGCATCACCTACCCGAAGATTATCAACATTGATTTTTGCCAGTTGTTGTCTTGTACCCATAATGATGAGCTCTGATTTTGCATCGTTAAGCTTGAGCTTATCGGCAACCATCCATTTCTTGATAACATTGATGGCATTCTGCTTATTCGTAATGTTCTGATTCACGTTGTCGTCTGGCTTGAATGCAAGGTACAACTGAGTGTCATCGGCGTACGTATGAACTTTTGGAAGGTGGCATAGAGAGTAAACAACAAAGGGCCGAACAGAGACCCTTGTTTGAGATTAAAATTCTTTGATGTTGATCCATTCACCAAGATGAATTGACAGCGATTGGTGAGATACAGTTGGTACCATTTGTGTGCTAAGCCAGTGATACCAAAACTAGAATGCAGTCGTTCAAGAAGAATTTTGTAATCAACTGTATCAAATGCTGAACTGATATCGAGAAGGACAAGTAGTATGTTATTATTTTAGCCACATTTAACTTCAGCTCACAGATCTTTCCTATGGTGCTTAATTTCCCTTTATCATTTTGTTTGATAAAACCAAATTTTAATGTTCAAAAGGTAACCAAATGTTTCACCTCAAGCAAGTTGAACCCCCTCAGTTACTTGAAGTTCTGGGGCCAGTTGCTCGTAGCCTGGTCAGCACTAACCATTGGTTAAGGGCAGTGCCTACTAATTACTAATAATTTCAAGGGTTTTTGCGCGGTTTACTGAATACGCAGGAAAAGCTGATCTTAACTCCAAAAAGAAAATTGGGGAGAACCACGCATTTTTCGAAGTTAATTAATCAACAATATCCCTTTAAAAGCTTTAAAACAAATGTACAAAGCAATGTATGGCGTTCTATTCCAAATTAAAGCTTAATTATCTCTAAAAAAATGCATGGTTACCCCCAATTTTCTTTTTGCATACCAAGAGCACTTGCTAAGTTCTGCTTTCTCCGCATAGTTTTAAAGTGCGCAAAAATGCAAAAATATCCCTGTATCAATAAGCACCACCCATAGGAAATCTGAGTATCTCAAGATGCGCAGAATGTATGCACAATAACAATAGTTGGCACCGTCCTTAAGAGTTATCAAAACATATAGGATTCCATGGTATTTAATGCTGGTTAGCGCTAACCAATTGCTTCGAGCAACCCAGGCCTGAAGAACTTATTAACGTGTGAAACCAGGGTAAGAACAGAGAGGAAAGAAGAATTAAAATTGTTTAAGTAATTAATTTTTCACCTGATGTCATCTATTACATGTAACTGCTGCAGTGTTCAGTCTGTGGTCAAAGTAGGATTCTATCATCCCAATGTCCAATCGTTTTAGTTGCACTGCCTCCCTATCTACAATTTTGTGAATCATTGATAAGTTAGCACAACCACATGCAAACATTAGAACTTACTGAAGTCTTCTTGACTTGCTTTTAATTGGTTCAGGTTGCTGGGATCCATGTCAAGCTAAATCAGTTTCGTGATGAACTGGAGCAATGTGTTACAGATCAAGACTTTGCCAGAGCAGCGGATTTGAAACAACAAATCACTGAATTAGAAGAACAAAGGGAAATCCTTGATTCGGAAGAGAATTCGTTCTCTCAGACTGTCAGGTCTGAGGAAAAGGTGTGCAATGCTTAAAAATTAAAATATCACTGCCGTACGCAGGGAGTTCCTTAATTTAAGGACCAGGGATTGGGCAAAATGACCCTGATGAAATGAAGTTGTCAAAATGTTTGTAACTTTTTGTTGTATTTTCCTGTTAAAGTATCAAAGTCAATTGTTGCAAAATGGATAAGTTATTATTGTCTGACAAACTAATCCAACACAGTTCATCCAGTCATCTTTAAGTTACTTTTATCTTCTGTTCACTGCTTCTCAGGATGATCCAGACACACTGTTGAAGTGTTTAACCATTGCATCTGAGATGCTGCAGGGTGTGGCAACAAGTGGACTGAATGCAACTCTTAGCACTCTTGTTCAAACATTGGTAATAAAAATTCATTTAGCTTGAATTGTCTTAGGCATGCTTCTGTTAAGAGCTGCAACAGGTCGGTTTGCCACTCTGATTCTGAACAACTTTAAATTTTAGATTTTACCAGGAGTACAAAATGAAGATCCTTTGGTGAGAAACATGGCAGTCAAGTGCTTGGGCCTCTGCGCCTTGCTTTCCTGTGAATTTGCACGAACTCATCTTGTGCTCTTCCTTCAGGTAACTTCAATAATTAGGTATTGGCAAGCAGACCTTTTTTGAAATGATGATGTGAAAACCTTTAGTAAAGATGAGTATTACCTCCCTGGTTTTTAATCAGTCTTAAATGTGTCAATAAAATAATCATAATCTGAAATGTCTTTAACAACATAATAATTATAACCCCTGCATAACCAAAGTTGCAGAGTACCAAAAATATCGCTGTGCAATTTTCAGAAGCGCTCAAACTACAGTTAACTGCATCACTGAATGGAGGTTGGGTGCCTGGGATATATCCAGGGGATTCCACTGAAGGTTAGCCCGCCAGCCCCTCGACGGAGTAGCGCTCCCATGGTCAGCAATCCCCACAACCCAGCCATGAGCCCCCACGCCAAGCTGAACTACCTCTGGACTACGCAAAGCTGCCAGAGGCAAAGAGGATCATGGCTGGGGGAGTTGAGCCCCGAGACCACCAAACCTGAGGCACCCACACTCGTACACCTTCAGCTGCTCCACTAAGCAGCAAACATACCTATAAAGCTAAACTACCAGCAAGGGATGCCTCAGAGTTGATAGGCGTCACTGGACCACTGCCCAAGCACCTTGATTAAGTGGTCAAGGATGCCTTCCTGAGCTGCTGAAGTTGCTGCCCCAATTCAGAATCTGTGCCCTGAGAAGGTACCTGGGATTCCAGTGGACGACAACCTGGATTGAACAAAAGATGGCAGGGGCTGTCGAGTTAAGGTAGAGCCTTTTCTGGTGTTGAAAAAGTGGGCCATAACTGGAACCACAAAGAGTAAGGAATGAGACCCTTGGCGGAATGGATCAGTCTTCGAACACTTTATACGCAGACAAATACAAGAGGGGTTGTGCTGGGAGTCAACCTGCAGGTCTTCTGCAGTGAGATGAACTTCTGGGTCAAAGGGATAATTCTCTGTAAACTCTCCTGCCTGGAGAAAACAAAAAGCCCAAGACAACATGCTGCCCAAAACATGATGTGCTCTTTTGTTGGCAAAATCCAGGGTCTGGAGGATAATCTTCATGTGGTCCCCTGTTATAGGGTGGCGGCGACGGATCTGACAAGAGCCCTCATGGGGCATGTTAACACTCAAGTGTTGGTGTTGGAGACAACCTACTTGGGAGTCTGCAAGGCCTTTACCAATATGGAGACAGCAAACTGGCAACAAACATACCTTAATAGAAGTGTGGTGAAGGCGATCTGCCAAATGAACAGAAAAACGAATGGGAGTATGTGCTGAAACCGGAAGGACCCCAACTGTGCTGTCTCCACCAAGCTCATTGCGGCAAAAATCCAGGAACTGACGCAAACCCTTGCATAAGGAAATACTGACACTTGTCTGTCAGACTACCGGGAGCTTCTCAAGGAGAGAGCCAGGTATTGTTATAGCCTGTGCTGATGTGGAATTTCTGGAATTGAAAACAAGATAAAAACCAGCCACTGAGGAAGCAGTAAAACAAAAGGAGTTCAGAGCTGCAAGTAGAGAGAATTAACGAATCAATACCATCAGGTTGGGATCTCGCTAAGTGCCCGTTAACGGTACAGTTGTCACAAAGAAACGCAACGTGTTTTGATCACCACCGGTGGTCTGAAGGGCAGCTGCAATCATAATGGGGAAAAGCTCTTTGTACATTGTATGCAATAGAGAGGGGCATCCGAGCTGAAGACCAAGCACATGCGGCAGGACCATCAAGCTTATTGGTGTGCAGAGAGATACTCTAGTACGTAAACAAGCTCACACAGGTAGACACACTGGAGAACTGGGAGGGCCCAATGTGATAACGTCATCCAAATAGTGTTCCAGGAAAGGTATGCTGATTATTGTGCTTTAAGATCCACTCCCAGAAATCAGCAATTGAGGTGAATATGAATGGTGCAGACTGCATGGCCAAAGGGTAGGGACATGTCAATGCAATACCAAAAAGAAATCGCTCCTCTGAATGAATAGCCACGTTCCAATATGCACTTTCCACATAAAATTTGCACATAAAGAGTGACCCACCATATCTCATAATTCCGTCTAAAATGGGGTCCATCTTTTAGGTGTTGCACGGAAAAAGCCTCCTTGAAAATTCCATCGTTCATGCTAGCACCAGGTGGGTTGGAAAGGTAAAGAATAAGGCGCCACTTTCCCGGTTGGTGTTTCTTTGGAATTACGCCAAAGTGACTCACCGGGAGGTTATTTAAGGGAGGGGAGTCATATGGCCCAACAACACAGCCTCATACAACAAGTTCATTGCAAAGGTACTCATCAATGACTGCTGGTTGAAGTAGAGCCAATGGCATGTTCCCAACCACTGAACGTATTGACACTTACATATGCAGATGGATATCAAAAACAAACTTGACCTTCTGCTGATCAGGATGGGAAACTGTAAACTGGGTCAGCCAGTGTAGAAAAAGTCAAAACAAACGAGGAGCTAGACCACTGTCCCCACAATACCTGCTGAAAATGAACAGCCCACCAAACGCGGAAATAGAAGAAGCCGATGACACCAGTGACTGATGATGGAGCCATGCTAGCTGAGTGTGCCAAACACGCTAATAATTGCCTTGGCCCTGCTTATAGGCCGCCGGGCATCAGGGCCAGCAAAGAATCATCCATCGATTTAGCTGTCGCTTGGGATAAAACAATATCATTGCTTTAGCTATCGTTTGGAATAAAACAATATCGAGCGATTGCCCTTCAACAGCTGTAGAGGTCGTAAGAAAGGAGTAGACGCCACGGAATTGGAAGAAGACGCGACCAGAGAGCTAGAAACCGGTGAGGTCAGCCTAGGAGACAAATTATCGGCCGCAGCTAAACTGTTGTTGGTGTGGCAAGGCTTCACATGAATTACAAAAAATAACACCAGTGGTAATATCTTGATTCTTCTTTTTCCTTTCGCAGTGATTTGATTTTGTTTTGTTCTCCAAACACAAGAAGCAAAAAGCCCAACTGTACAAGCACAGCACAAAGTGTCTGGCAAAAGGCAATAGCCATGAGCTTAATCAAGCGACTGAAGGAGTATGCGGCCCCTTTTCCCTATGGGGGTCTGGGAGCATTCTCCCCCGAAATATTTTGAAATCTAGGATCTCGAAAATGGCATTTCCAGCAACCTGAGCATCAATATCAGTCACAAATATTAACATGTAGCTGCACAGGGTCAAGTTAGGGGACAATTTTTTTCCAATTTTTTGGAGATGCGTTGTTGCCACTTACCAGAATCTGTTTGCAGTCTCGATCTCTTGTTGAAATGCGACAAAATATCGCCTCTAGCTGCACGCTTGCTTAGTTGTATCTGCCATATTTTAATAAAACCGGAAGGAATGTGATCAAGACAACATTTCTCCTCTATTCATC
>NC_090874.1:37449260-37519260 GCF_036669935.1 Montipora foliosa
AAGTGTGGGTGAAAGTGCTACCTCTTCAACTTCTAGAAATTTGCTTAAGTTTCTTACAACCTGAATGGCAAAATTCTGGGCTTTAATAATATTTAGTAATTGCAACAGTGCTCAAAATTAAAGACAATGCCAGGTTGTCCCTGTTTCAAAAGCTGGACAAGTAAACCCGTAAATTTGGTTGTGCCGATAAATGTTTGATTACCCATTAGGAAACCCCCCTTCGATGAAATGTGAGTGTGTCGAGATGCAATCATAAGGCGTTGGAGATTGAGTATCCCATAGTTCTAAGTGTACGGCTGTTTTTTTCTTTTTTTGTCACATTTTCAAAATCTATTGCCAGGTACATTTTGGTGACATTGAATTTTCCTATCCCACAATTTTGCGTAAAAGCCACAGATATTCAAAACATGGAAAGATGCTCAACTGTGGCAAATTCATTATTGTTAACTTTACACTATTATTGGACATTGACAATAAAAAGCCAACAAGCTTGGGTACTTAATTTTCTATTTTTGGCTGTGTCATCTGTTGTCTTTTCTTCGGGCAACCAACCTTTTCATTTTACTAAAATCTAGTTGCCCGGTAAACTTTCTGGTCATCTGGGACAACCGGACAACCCACTAATTTCGAGCACTGTTACAACTGTATTACTGTCATCGAGTGAAAATGCTTCTAACTTTGGCCTTACATGTAAGTTTTGGATTTTACACTCTGCTGTTATTCATGTTCAAAACTTACTTGTTCACTCAAAAGAGTTGAATTGATGAAATTGTCTTTACTTAAATTACTTTTTGTTGCTGTTGTTTTGTTTTTGTTCGTTTTTTTTTTTTTTTTTATGTACTTGAAATAAAACCTGGTATGTTTGTCTTTGGAACTTGAGGAAATTGATTACCAAAAACGTTTGGAAATCCACTCAAACTCCGCATCAGTTTTGTTTTCATACCATGATCCTTGGTTTTTGCTGTAGAACAACAAAATTTTATCTGCAGATAGCTTTTTAATTATTGCACATAGTCGCGCCTCTAAGAATAAAGATAAAATGCTAACGTTGATCTTCTAAGTGGCACCTTTTAAAAACATTTCTTGCAGCACTAACCAGGAGTTAGTCGAGGAAGCATTCCTTCCCACTCTGCAGACGTTATTTAGTGCTCCCACATCATCCCCACTGGCTTCAGTCAACATAAACAATGTGGCTGAGCTGCTTGTTGAACTCACCGACTCTAAATACTTAACAAAGAAAACAGGAAACTCTATAGATACAACTGAGGTACAGTTTTCTTAACATTTTCAATGCTGTGAACAGATTCATTTTAGTTGCAAAAATAAGTATTTCCCTCTTTCAAGGGTTCAAGAATAAGTGAAGCACAGAACACTCAAGAAGATTGCCGACTGCGCTGAGAAGACTTGTTGCATAGAGTTAATTCACTTCCATGTATCATATCTCCTCATGGAGGCCACTCTTCATGAATTTTTGTGTGTTTCTGCGTTGCATTGACTTTTTGGTTACAGTGGTTTCAATTAATGGGAGACCAAAGAAGACACTTGTTTGTAACATTTGGAAAGAATATAATTATGATATTATTATAATATTATTTATGAAAGTCATTTTTTTCAGTCTTCTTTTTGACAACCATTCAAGTTGTTTCAAGGAAAGCAATTTTACTACTAATACTACTAATTAATAAGCTTTCCTTTCCTCACTGACTTTCAAAATTCAGAACATTAAATGCATGACTGAGCTTGGAGATACGAAATATCTCTTCCCTTGTTTAAAAACATTTTACGAGTTAGCACTAAAAATATCCTCTATTTATCTCAGAGAAAATAACAGGTTTTAGAGTGAGCAAAACACACAGGATCCTTGCAGATCACTCACATGTATTAGGAGATGGTCTTTTCTGGCATGATCTCTTGTGATTCACTGTCATTACAATCCATAAGAAGAATAAGTGAATACTTGTTCTCTGTTAAAGTTCCGTGCCTGTATTAAAACTATTTTCTAACAATAATTTGTTACTGTTTTTAAGGTTGCCAGCATACATGTTTCCCTGAGTCTTGCAGTTGCCAATGAGATTTTATCAAACCCTGGGGCTCCTGGAGTGAGGGTGCTGTGTAAGATACTCACAATGATGGACCTTACGGGCTGCACACAGTCAACTCTCAAGGAAATGAAAATCCTTACCACAAGGATGTTGGAGGTGTGTTCTATTTCAAGCTTTACCTGACATTAATTTTACTTCAATTGCAGTACTCTTTTTACTGTTCATTTAAACTCATTGCCAATGTTATTATTGATGATCTTGGGGAGTTACATTATGTAGGGGGAAAGGGCCAGAATTGTGGTCCAGGCATTGCAGGGTGGCATCCCTGGCTACCCGCAAGCGGGAACCAACCCAATACTGCCACTAACTGGCACCGCAACACAGTCCAGTGGGAAAAAATAGTTACCTCCACTACCAAACAGACCTTGGGTCGGGAAGGGTGGGGTGCAATGATTTGCAAAAATGGCTAACAAAGATTTGCAAAGATTGCACAGGCACACCTAGTTGGTGCAAAAAGGCTGTACGCCACATTTAAGCTTGCGATCAACTTTGCCTCAATTAATTACAGGAAGCCTCGTGACTTAATGATCATCATGCCCATGATGATAATGTCAGGCATTCAAATAAAACACAGCACTTTACATCACTTTTAGTTTGCTGACGATGAAAAAATAAATAAACTTTGACCCGAAGAAATTTACCTTGTATCTAGTAGTAACCTTAGTCTTGCTTTATTTCAGGATATTGATGACAGCACAGCTGTGAAAATGCTCACCAAACTCCAGAAATTGCTGATTGATCTTACAAACTTGGATGATGGTAAGATAATTACAACATGCCATTTGTTGTTTCTTTCCATGTTTTAGTGCATTTTTATTTTTATTTTATTTTTTTTTGGGGGGGGGGGGGGGGGTAAGGTCATGGCCTTGTAGTGAATGCTACAGATTTGATAGCAGATGCCCGTGGGTTGCATTCACCCAACAGGGGGTGCTTTTTCAAATTACACTGTTCATTAGTTTGAATAATAATAATTTATTTTTATTATGCAGCCCCACAACGTTTGAACTTTATTTAATTAAACACAGAGACATACTTTATTATAAAATGGGTCTCTTCATGATCTTCTTTTGTTGGAATTCATTCAAGCACCACTGATTAATTATCCAACATGGTGATCAATAACCAGCAACACAGAGACAGAAGCCCTAAAAGATATTTCTTGTGCAAAAAACAGCGACTGGGGATTAAAGAAAGAACAACAGATACCATTGTAAGACACATTGCCATAATGGGTTTTTCATCGCATTGATCATATGCACCATGCCTTTTATAGTTCATCTTTGTGTTTAAGTCTTCCCCAAGACTAGGTGTATTTTTTCTCAAAGAGTGAATCTATTAAAAGGAAACATTTACCATTTTGACATGCCATATTGACCAATGCGTAGCCTGCATGTGGCATGGGTTGATTTGCCAATTGATGACACAAACTGCCCTAAAATGCCAGAGTTTAATGGGAATCTTCACAGGGGTTTTATTAGAAGCTGGGATCCGGGTACTTGCACCTGTCTACGCTGAGTGCAGTACCTGCCTGTGCTCAAAGGAAGTCTCAAGATCAAAAGCCAGACTATAATTATATAGGGGTACCCAATAATTATTACTCTATTTTTAAAACTTAAGAAACCCCTGCCTTCACTCCACTAGAAAATAGATTTAATAACACTTTCAAGAAACTTTATCATCAAGTTTGGGTGCTATTTTTGCATACCTATAGTGCAGTAAATAAAAGGGAAATGATGAGGCAGCAAATAAGTTGAATGTGTTTGGTGTAACTGAAGCTCTTTACCTCGAAATCAAGAATAAAATTGAATTAAAATCAAAATTTATGAACTGTCTTCGGGATTTTCCGAGGTTAAAATGTCTATAAAAATCGACATTTCGATCAGTTTTACTGGTCTTCTTCAGGTTAAAAAATTTTTTTCAAATTGAATTGAGGTGGACTTTACATATAAATGAGTGTAAATAAAGGGAGCCCCTCACATGTTGTTTCTGGATCATGACATTGGCGATCCCACACATGGAAAGCTTGCACGCAGGCTGTCCTTGTCACTGTATACCAACCTGGCCAGTGAATAACACATTTCTCCACTTTAAAAAGGTACAGAAATGTCGGCTCAAAGAGAATCTGAAGATGATACACAAATGCAGTGTGCAGAAAATGTGGAAAACTCCACTGATGTAAGGGCAGATGAGACAACAGTGGATAACACTGCCAGCTCATCAGCCAAAAGATTAGAGGACACCAATTTCCCTGAACAAAGTAAATCAGCAGAACGAACAGAAAAAAGTACAGAAGAACTAACGGAAATCAATGATGGTACGCAGTGTTGGTATTTGTTTTACTCTACTCAACAAGTAACTCTAGTTAATAATCCAACGGCATGGTACACATCCAATATTTTAGGTCATCTTGTTTCAATACCTGAAAGCATCCTTTTACAAACCAACCTGTTCAGTCTTCTCAGCCAGGTGGTCTATCAGGTTCCAAAGGTTTTCTTGTGAACCAAGGTAATCCAGCTAGGAACCTTGAAAGATTTCTATTCCATCCTTTACCATGCAGGCAAGTTTTCTGGCAAATCAAAGCCATCAGGTCAAACTGGCAATCTGTATTGTTTAATTTAAACATTGCTTGGTTACTGCTGTAGGATTTCTGTTCATTGCCAAATTGTGTGTAATTAACCCATTGACTCCCAGGGGTTCCCAATTGACGAGTAAAATCATCTGGCATTAGACAGAGTAAGTCTGGCTGGTTTGGATGTCAAAGGGTTAAATTAAGGAGTCGCTGAGAGTGGATGTGTTGAGTGACAAGGGCTTAATGTATGCTGTGCTGGCTTGCCCTGAGAGCAGATCCCTTGCTGGACTAGTTTTTAGCATTTTTGCAATCTTGCCTGCAGAACAAGAATACCTGGGATAGCGACCTTCTAGCACCTTTTATTTTTTATTTTCCAATGGCTGACAGTTACCAGAGTCCTTTCCACTGTAATGTGGGCTCAAGGCTCAGTTGTAGGGTCAAAGTGCAGGTATAATTGCTTGCTTCAGGTTACCCTTTGACCTCATATGCTACATACTCGTCTGATGGTTCTCCAAAAATGGGAGTGCTCCCACAAGTCACACACCAATTGGTATCAATATTGAAGTCAATGAGATCAGTGTTGGGCATGCAGATGTGATGCCATATAGCAAGATCTGTGTAAAGTTCTCTGATTGTTACGACTAGGATCAAACCAAGGTTCTCAGCAGGGGAAGCACACCTGCTGTTTCATGGTGTTGTACATCTCCGTTGGAACGAATAATCACATGCACAATACTGTACATTTCTCATAAGGAGCGCAACTTTTTTAGTGCAACTTTATGGTGATTTGATAGTGATTTTCTATATGCAGAATTTTGGTCAAGGTCAGTGACTGAAGAAATGTCACAAACGAAGAACCCAAAATGAAGCCCCCTAAAATTGCTACCGGTATTTTTCTTTTAATGGTGGGCAGGTCTAAGAATATTATTATGTAGGTCTAAGCACTGTAGAAGCACATAATTATTTATCTACATGTACAGTTCTTTGACCTATGTGAGTCATTTTGAAACAGCTAGCTTTCTTGGGTGCTTACAGTACCGGTAATAGTCATTACACAGATTCAGTAGGTGGCTGTAACTCATTGCAATCTCTGTTTGAAATCCACAATTCGTACCAGTGCGAATTAAAACTAGTACGATCACAAGACTGGTTGTATCTTTGGGAAAGGATGGGGATTCATTAAAATAAATAGACTTCTTTCCCTAATGATGAAAGTGAAGTCTCTTGGACCTTTTAGTTTATAGTTGCATTGAAGAAAATCAGGTTTTCCATAGTTCTCTAAACAACTCCATTAAAAAATATCAGTCCACATGAACATCTGAATTTAGTTTTGTTTTCATTGAGTTTAATGTCAGATTTTACTCACACACAAGAATTCTCAGTTTCAGTTTTGATATTTCATTCTCTTTTTGCTCTTGTAGGGCAAACTTCAGAGATCTCTAGTGATGATAAAGCTGACTTTCAAATTGAACCAGAGAAGTCCAATTCCAAAATAAAGAGCAAAAAAGGACCAACAAAATCAACTAAGAGAAACAAAGAGTTGAGGTAATCAATGGAATTTGAATCTGGGTATTAAAGTTTGTAGTAAACGGAACTACTAATCGCTGATGATGAAATCATAGAGAAAATGAAGTAACAGGAATTTTGTCTCCCTTGTGGATACCACATTGTGTTTGAGAGATTAGCTTGTTGTTCACCATGTAATAAAAGGCAGGCTACTGCTTGTCGTTATAACCATGAAACCCTCTCCTAGTTTATTTCTCTCCATTGCCATCAGTTTTGGCAAACAGACAATTTCACCCTGAAGCTTGCTGTTTTCTGTTTGGACAAAGCTTGTTCTCTCTCTGGAGAGTTTTCAAAACAATATGATGAGTGCAATGCCAACTGCAATACCATATTACACAAAGTTTAATTTTTAAATTACCAAAGTAAAAAAGGTTTACGCAGCAAGTGTGGCTTGCATCTTCCAAGTTCTTTTCAAAACAACATGGATTGACAAACACTGTTGCAGAGGTCAGAGGCATGGTTCATGACCAATGTGCCAGTGTTACTCTCAGCTAAATGAGATAAGTTAAACTTATTTGGAAATTAAAAGCACTTTTTTTCACTTTGCATTATTTTCGACAGTCCTTCTGATGCAGCGGTAACCAGGGAAACGTCTCCAAAAACAACAAGATCAAAGAGGTACCCAAATGCAGTTCTTTTGCTATGGGTCACACTAGGCCCATCTCCACCTATGCAACAGGGCAAAAAAAAAACAAGAAAAAAATTCTGGAAGGGAGGTTGGAGAGGGCAGCAAGTGCCCCAAGCCCTCCCCCATGTTTTGCCCTCTGTCCCCCATCTCTCCCGCAACAGCACTCAAAAGCAACCCTTAGGGTATTCATGTGGTTTGGGTTTGTACTGGTTTTAGACATGAGGTAAGCATTGGCTCAAGCAGCATGCAAGAACTCAGTTTTTTTGTAATCAGCAAGAGACTAAGTAACAAGCATTACTTCAGGATTCAATATTCTTCCACAGCAATAAAGGAAAGGCAAAGTTTTGACCATTGGTTTTTGTTACCACTGCCACATGATCAGTTGGTACTTCAGACATCCAGTAAGCTATTAAATTCTGCTCAGAGTGCTTTCGTTTTGTCATAACTGGCTGACCAGACTCATCCGTTTGCAAAGAAAATGCAACATTTTAAAGAACCAGTTCTGGCCGTTCAGTTCTGTCAAGTGGAAAGCGTCTTTAGACTATGAATTAAAATGGAAATAACAAAAGACAATGACGAATAAGGCAGGGGTTTCAATAAAATTGGAAGTAGGCAGCTGCTTTAAGTCTAGTAGCCGACTGTATCAACAAAGGGTTGCTAGGCCTGGAAGCTCTGGAAGCTCCGCTAGGTTTGGAACCTCTGAAATGCGATTTCCCGTGTTTTGGGCACCAAATTGAGTACAAAGATAAAGGAAGATTTCTTATCAACAGCGACACTGAGTTTGCAATTAAGCGAATTCTTTTGATAATTTGATAGCCGACTTCTCTGAGCGAAGTAGCCGACGCTTTTTGTCGGCCGTCGGTGTTTATTGAAAACCCTGATAAGGCAAACAGATATTTGCAAACAAAGGTAAGCATTTAACAACCTAAGCAGGAATAATACTAACAAACATTATGATGGTTTTAAACAGAAAAGTGAACAATAAAACTTTGGCTGATAAAACTTGACTATGACATTAAAAGAGGGAATGAACTTCTTTGAAAAAAAAAAAAAATGGAAAATTGAGCCAAAATAATCAAGACACAAAAATTAACAAGCAATGGGGACTTCTAAAAAATAGTTCTTCTTCAGTTGATCTACATTAATGTATTGTTTTTGGTTGGTTTTACAGGAAAAGCAAGAAAAGTAATGCTGGGAAAAAGTCAACTGCCACCATTAAGCCAGATGATGAAAACAGTGAAAAGGAAAATTTTGCCAATGACTCTGACAATGTATTTGTTTGACTGAAATGATGCTTCAAATTCATTATTAATTTTAACATTATTTTACATGTATCTTTCACCTAGATTATAAACTTAAGATAAATTAATTGTGTTTAATTGCTGTTCCTAGAACTGTTCTCAAACCGTAATAAGTTAAATAACCAGGAAAACCAGGCACAACCAAGGCAACAATATAACTTGGCAATTTTATGTACCGGTACCAGCACTGGTGTTGTTGGTATTTAATGGGGACATTAAAGTTTTTGAGTGAAACTAGCTGTTGTTAACCCTTTCACTCCTGCATGTGGGGTTCCCCATTGATGAGTAAAATCTATGTCTCATTGGCCCTTACAGGAGTGAAAGGGTTAATTAATTAATTAAAAGCCTAAATATTGTTTTAGGCTTAAGGTTAGCATTTCTGAGGGGTTTGGGCTTTTTCAACCGTTGCGTTATAACGTCAGTCTCCATTTTACCCCTGGTCTGCAGTCTGCGTTTTACACTAACCGATTATTTAATACTCTGAAACAGCTTTAGTTGCAGTATCCTACTAACTGGCAGCTCTTAGTAAGAGTAATGAGTTTGTTCACAGTAAAATGGAGTCAGACAAGATTTGCTGTCAAAAATGTTTATTTGCTGGACTGGATTAAAATATTCAATGAAATGTACCAGTTAGAAAGGCTTTTACACACAACACCTTTTGACCAATGTTTCAATCAACCAACTTCTTGAAACACAACAAACTAATAATATAGTGATGTTGGCCAAAATAGTTTTTACTATAACACATAAGCAACTCGAACTACCCTCCCCTTTGTTAGCAGCCACTTCAGACCACAACACAAAAATGGAGCCACACCAGGTAAAACTGGTCAATGGTAAAAATACTAATCAGCTTTGCTCAAATAACTATTTACAGCCCTTCTTAGTCTAGTAATATACTTATAACATTATTTCCCTTCCAGTAATAAAGCTAAAAAAAAAAGGTGTATTGTGTTTAGAAAGTGTCTAGACACAGAAACCCAGTGTACTTTTAAGAAAAATTCACAACTAAGTATGCTGCACAGTAGACCATTTTCAAATTCTCACGGCTGGAATGGAGGCTAATGCTGGCAAATCTTTTCAAATGCAAATTAATTTGCCTGCATTTCATGCTAGATCCAGTCCAACCATTAGAATACAAAACTGGCCTACTAGACAAAACCTGGCACATACTTGTGACAGGGCCTTGATATTGATAAGTCATAATAATATCAACCTTTAGGGAATCAATCATTGAAGGTTAATCACAGTTAGTGTATGCTAAATGAATGCTGATTATCTGGCCTTCTTGGAGGAAAAAGAAAATAAGGTGGTGGAAAACAATGACTTAAGAGGTACAGAGGTTAGCAGAAAGACAACTTTATACCACCTACACAACACTTCAAAATTCAGTCAAAATATGTCATTATGTGGAAACAGTTAAATCTAAACTTAATTTTTAAAAATAATTCCCTATTAATTAAATTATGCATGAAGAAAAACTTTGGACCAGCCTGAGGTTAAAATTTTTCCATTCAACGGTACTGAAAAAACCTTACACTTTTAGTAAAGTTTGAGAGAACCTTCCACAGCTGATATACCTAACCTTCAGTGTGAACACTCCATCGAACTCTTAGAATAATTCATCAATTATTATTGCCAGGCATCACAGTAACAGAATTTTAGCACATGAGCAGGCATGTGATGGGAAACTTGTAACTACATTACAGCAACGCTAAATTAATCTATAATGTACAAAAATGACTGTTTTAAAAACCTACTCCTACCCCTTCCCCACCACTCCTTTTTTACACCAACTCCTCCAAAAAAAGAGCAATAAGTTGCAAGATTATTCGACCTTTTCTCTCAACTTTTACTGCAAAAACCACAAAGTTGCTTCATGTAATCTAGGCTCTATGAGGTGAGATAACTGGAATCAACATGGTGCCTCATTTGATTCTCCATGGGCAACAGGTAGAGAGCGCACTTGTTTGTTCCGCTGACTTCGTTTTGTTTGCGCTCTTGTGGTGGCCCTCTGCTGAGGTAATGAAAAGTACATGAAAACAGATGAGGAGATAAAAAACGACCAAAAGGCAGTCTTGGTGGTAAAGGGAAGTACAGGCACAAAGCAAAGTTCTTCTAAACCCATTAATTAACAACTATTAACCGAAGTGGAGGTGGATATTTACCTTGGTACAAATGTTTTAGTAACAGTGAGAAAATATATAGCAAGATGATTTTAATTCAATACAATATTCTGACAATATTCTGGCATAAATTCTGCGCAAGTTGCTTGGAGGTGAATAGCAAAGGATATTCGAAGTATGAGTAGCCAATCAGAGCATGCTAACCACTGTTTTAGCATATGCTAATTAACAATTAGACCTGTGGCCCTTGAGGGCGAAGGGTCTAATAAAATTATTGTTTTAATATCACCCAACTAGTCGGACAGAAAAGGCAATAATAAAGTTAGCAAATGCAAGTTGAAGAAATATTTATTTGAGAATAAAATGAAAGAAAGCGGCACGCTTTTGGCTACTTGAGGACTATTACTAATAGTCCTCTAGTAGCGTAGCCAATCAAAATGCAGGATTTGCATTAGTCCACTAGTTGGGTGATACTAATTAACAATTAGACCCGTAACCCACAAGGGCTACGGGTCAATAGCCCTTGAGGCGAAGCCGAATGGGCTATTGACCTGTGGCCCTTGAGGGCGAAGGGCTAATAATTATTGTTTTAGTATCATGCAAAACAATTTTATTATTCCTCTCGGTGTTGGTGAAAGTGGTGGACACTTACCTTGCTGCTTCGCGGCTCAGTACATATCCACCATTTCAGAGAAAGAGAAATTATTATTAAATTACTGTTAAACCCTGCTCTAGACTCCCCAGCGCAGGGAACTAAGGAGCAACAGAAAGAGCAACAGAAGCTTTGCATGGCAGAAACAATAGATTCTTTTTCCTGTGGGAACAAATGTTCTTTCTAATGCAAAATATTTTCGTTGTTCCTGCCATGCAACATGGCTGCTCTGCAAAACCTCTATACACCTGTATGCATAACAGACCACTTGAAGAATTCTTTTACCTTGTACAATGGCTCACAGTCAGTATAAAATTCATAGTTTTTACCAGCACGCATTGATCAGGAGCTACTTGTAAATAATAAGGGACCTGGTCAAAACTACTACACTTGAACAGGACCCACCTTTGGGGTCAGGGGGTTCTCAAAGACACCACCTATCTTCGAACTTATCACATGAACATTACTGACAACATTTTATTGGCTTTTTAAATTTGAGTTGACACAGGAATATTCAGCTGGCAAGAGTCGGCATTACTAGACAAACAAGAAAGTGAGGTTTGAATCTCCCTGTAATTTTTTACTGCTGGATAGAGGGGTGGCTATGTAATATAGACACCATCCTTTGACGTTAAGCAAGGGGGGTGGGTGCAGGCAGACACCACCATCTATTTTGTGGTTTGGTGGGTCCTGTTCGAGTGTAGTAGTTTTGACCACTTCCTTAATTGTGATAGTATGTCTGGTAGGAGTTAGGTGTTGTCATTATTGAAAGATGCATCGAAAATTCTGTATTACCCAACCATTTTTTACAAAAATTAAAATAATTTATTAAAGTGATAATGTATTTAAGACCTACCTCGTAATTATCATAACTTGAGCCATGAACTCTTGGTCGACTTTGGGTTCTCTAAAATATTTGAGCAAAGTCCCCAATAAAAGGAAATGTTTTTAAAATTATGTGAAATGAGACAATCTACACAAAAAGCTAAAATTAATGCTAATTTTTTTTTCGTTAAAGATAGCAAGAAATTTGCAGAAATGGAGACAGAGGAAAAGTCAGCTCGTCTAATTTCAGTGCATATGTTATTGTAATACTTCAACTCCATATAGTTCTCTTTCACTTGCTAAGTTGCTTTAGAAAATACACTGTACAATTAAGGATACTATAAAGGTGCAGAAAACCATGTTGCATTGTCAAGGTTTCATATTCTAAAAAATACTCATTTGGGGTGCTCCTACCCCAAACCCTTTTGAACTTTGTCCAGTCAGGTCATTGATGTTAAGACTTTGTGTCACTTTATGAATATTTACAGCCTTTGGGATGATATAAGGAAGCATGCTGCATATCAAGTCATACATTGGTTTTTTATGACATGGGAAAACCAGTCTCGGCACAATCCTTACAGAAACCCTATACTCAGGTGGAAGGCAAAATTAATGCTTTCACCAACCCAACTCTTCTGAACATTGGTGATTCCTCTACGTCATCACGAGTTGTTTGCTGTGACTTTCATAATTCTGCAGAATTCATCTTCAAGTGCCAACAGCCAAACTGCGATGTGGCTACCATCAATCAAACTTCTGATGCCAATCAGCACCTTTGGTAGCCGTGAAACTCTATGCTGATGGAAAGCGATGGCACTTGAAGGTGAGATTCCTCAGAATTATGAAAATTGCAGTTAACATGCTTAGCCATAGCCAAGGTTTGTTACCATTACAACAACCTCCAGTATATTATATTCACAGTTGAATCACAATTCATGCTGGTTTGGGTTACAAAAAAACTCACCCTGTACGAGCGTGGCAAAGTAGATGATCTGTAATGTCCTGATCCCTTGACTAGTTCAGTTTTAGAGTCTTCTGAGTTTTCTCTCAATTCATCTCCTAGCTTTTCACTGAGGAAATAAATTGGGGTTTGTTTCATTTTGAGGTAAAAAAAAAACCTCCAGGACTTAGGACCAGGAGCTGTTTATATGGTCTCGGGTATCTGAGACAACCCTCCCACCGAGTTACCCTTGGCGAGATAGTTTTCCACTCATTTTTTTAAAAAAAATTCTATCAAGTGTTTACATGAGGTGGGCGAGACAACTATCAGCTTGATAGTGAGGCAGTGTGGACAAAAACAATTATAGAAACACAGAATGAATGCAAAAAATATTTACATATCATCCACTTTCCTTTGTCTTCACTACCTCACTATCAATCTGAATTTTAATATATCGAAAAAGGTCTATTTGTGCAATAAAAAACCCCTTATGGCAATGTGTCCTTTTTAATCGCGGTTCTTTGCTCACAATGTATTAATATCTTTTAAAAGTTCTGCTTCTCGCTGTTTGTTGATTGCCATCTTGGATAATCAGTCAGGCTTAAATTAATGACTTCAAACAAAAGCAGAGTGTGAAGCGACCCCTTTTATAGTTTTACATCTTCATGTTTAGATGATTTGCCAAACCTTTCTGCAACAGGTATGACAGAATCTTCATCTTCTTCCCTCTCCTCTATGAGACTGTATTCCTCTGTTTCATCAATTGGTTTATAATCATTGTCTGTCCAATTCATTCCACCATACCATGATTTAGCTTTCAGAAGCCTTCCACTTCTGACATTGTCTGTGTGATCGGTACCATACTGTCGAAGTTTTTCTGCCAAGACAGTCTGACCCTAAATCCAATTATGAAGAAACAGCACATGTATGTAAATTTTATTATACTCCCCACCAAACAGTCACAGCATGCACAATACTAATATTGTGTCAGTAACACTCAACTAACGATTTATTACATGTTAAAATATATTTATGTCAAGAAGGATAGGAAAATTAATTCAGAATTTTATCGCCTACATCTTCACAAGATAATGAAGTGTACACAAGTGCTTCAAGGTCAAGAGAGAATTACTTAACCGTGGCAGGCAAGCTAAGCAACTTGTTACTAAGGATCCTTATGCTTACTCTTTCTTACGTAAATTCTTATTAGTGAAATTATAAGAACATTTAAAGTGAAGTAAACACAAGGTAGGAAGAGTATCTTTTGCTTCCTCTATGACTAGCTCATCCTTATTTCAAACACATTACCAGTACAATAGATGGAATGCATAAATGGCGGCCAAAAATGTATTCTTTTGTTTATGCGCTAATTAGACTGACTAGCCTCGCTTTCAAGAAACATTTCTTTTGTATTTTGTCCATGCAAACGAGGCTAGTAAGTCTAATTAGCACATAAACAAAAGAATATTATTTTTTTTGGCCCACATTTATGCATTCAGTCTATAATTTTATGCTTTTTTTTCTTATCCTTATGCAAATTCTCTCACTTCTAGCGACCCATTGACTCCTGGGAGTGAGACGTAACAGATTAACAGGGCTGTCATAGGGCGTTCAACATGTCAATGGGTTAAAAAATGAGGCTAAAGGTAACTTAGGCAAGGTTATTAACCCATTCACACCCCCATTTGACGAGTAAAATCTATCAAGTCTCACTCTCTGGGGTCAATGCCAGGTTAAATCTCAAGCCAATGTGGTATCCGGCCCTAACCCGCCAAATGGGAGTGCCTTCATTTTGGGGGACACTCTGGAATCCAGCAGGGCTTGCTTGTGCATCCATGGCCATGCAATCTTTTCAGGATATTTTCGTTAATCATTGCAGATTCATAGAGCCCCACCCTTCCCATCCCAAGGCTACGTGGTCGTGGAGTTAAGTATCGATAAGTATCTTGTCAGGTAAGTGTTTTTTCCACGGGACCATGTTCTGGTGTAACAGTGCTAGTTAGCGGATGCTTTGGGATGCTTCCCACTTGCAGGTTGCCACCCTGCAGTGCCTGGATCACAACAGGTACCTTCCTGATAAGGCCCCAGTTCCCAAGCTCATCAACTAGCAATGAGTTTCATAAATGAGCAGGAGTGTTTTATTGGCTCTTAAACCATGAGGCTAAAGGTAACTGGTTTTGACCCTAAAAAACATGACCTAACGTAAGTTTATTTAACAGCTTCAAAAGCACTCCACAAAAAGCACATCCCTCTGGAGTCCAAACAAAGGTTCAAATTGTGAGAGAAGAACATGAGCACAAATTAAGAAAAACAAGCTATGCCTTATTAGTATGTTTTACACAAAGAATTCTTATTAATGAGGAGTGTTTTATCAGTTGTTATTAAAAGCCCATGCTCATGACACTTCACCGGTGACTTTATTGGCTGTTTCGCTCATGAATTATAAATGTATTTCTGAAAGACTTTTCAGCAGACGTGATTATCTGCACAGTACAGTACAATGCAGCTCTTGTTTCAGAGTCAGTTGCTTGCATTGCTTTTGCTATTTTTAGTGACCTTTAATAATCAATCATAAATAAACTGTAAATGAATATTATTACTAATGTTATTACCGTGGCTGCAGTTTTGATCATCGTGTCTGCGACAACTGAAATGCTGTTCTTACTGACCCTCCTTAACGTATCATACCCACTCTCTTTGAGCTGTTCTATATAGCTATCAATGTCCTGTGAAAAATGTGAAATAAATCATGCCAGAATTAAATGGTACAATGTTTATTATTGACAATGTATAATTATATTGACCAACATTACAATAATCTGATTACACTAAGTTAAACACGAGACTTAATCTCATATGCAAAAAGAACAAATTTTTACCGTTTCATTTTTTGACAGCCATGGATGGACAAATTTGCGATAGAGAACACTTGACCCCTTAAATAAGATAGGATTAAAGTTTAGTTATTTGAAGTACTGGCAAAAAGAGTAATAAAAATAAAATGGAAAAGTGCAAATTAATTTTTTCCAACTATTATAGTTGAGGACAACAAGTAATCCGTTTCCCTTAAAAGTAAAAATGTTCACAGTGGAACAAGTTGTAAGTCTAGAATCTGTTCAACAGATAATTTTGAACAAAGAACAAGGTGCCACGGTTACATGTACCTGTGGGTTGCCACTGGAACCTCACTAGGCCCTGAACAAAGCACTGTACAAGCTATCACCACAATCACTTAAGGTCGAAATTAAGAGAGAAGAGATAGGGCTATAGTCAAGAGTGTTTTCACGTGATGTCACCGCAGCCATGTTGGTGTGCCTAAACAAAGGAAGGGTAGCCATGATGGTGTACCAAACTAATCCCCCGGGAATTGAAACCTATTATTATACAAATATTTTCTTTTGTTTCAGTAATCCAATATGACTGCTGGTCACATGACTTTTAACACTCCATACAAAGATTCTTACTACAAAAAACAAAGATGCCTGGCAAGACAGTAGATAGTATGTCTAATGCGACTGTGTTGAATTGTGACTAAAAGCCTGCCACAAGAAGCAGAAGCAGCTGATCACATGTGCAATTAACACACAACCTGCTTATGGAATCATACAACAAAATGGTTACGTTCATGGTTGCCAGTTTGGCCTTTTTTCGGCCAAATAACTCAAATTTGGCCTTTTGGAAATCTGTTTGGCCGGGAAAATAATAGTTAGCCAGCCAAAACGGTTCTGGCCTATTTTGGCCTTTTCTGTTTTTAGCGAACATACGGTAACATTCGCGTAATTTAGCAATTTGGCCTTTTTTACTCCAATTTCGCCGATTTTGGCAATCAGTTTGGCCAATTACGTAAAAGACGACCTGGCAACCCTGGTTATGTTATGGCAAAATTTAAAAGCTTGTCTGATATCTCTGAAAAAAAATCAGAATAGGAGTTCTTCTCGTCAGGTCCATGACATTTTAACTCCGTCAAGAAAATGTGGTGTTAAGTTAGCTAGATCTGTGAGACAGTGTAAATATACTGTAATAAATAAATAAATAAATAAGTCTTTATTGAAATAACAACACTTACAACAGATGTGTAAGTTTACAATGAACATACCATTACTATCATAATAAAACGTTTATAAAATATGTGACTAGGTAATGGTAATGGTAATGAATTTATATAGCGCATTTTCTATTAACATATTCAAGTGCGCTTTACAAGCAAGTGATCTATGGGTGAGAACGGACATCAGCATATATAGGCAGCCACTATCAGTCCATTAGCGATCTCACCCAGCACATGAAGGTACAATCTACATAATTATAAAAGAGATACATGTATTTCATATACAGCATCGCATAGTTATATACAATGTAATATAAGCCCAAAAAGGCATCTATTTACCAAGCAATCTTGAAGCGTTCAGTTTTAACATTGGGAAGAATGAAATTGTGAGCTTGGTTTTGAAGATTTATACGATTTCTGGTTGGAGGTCCACGTAAAAGTTGTGTGTTTAAAAATACAAAATAACCATGTTTCACAGTACCTTGGAAGCTGGCAACAGAAGCCAAAGCATAAAGATTATCTTAAGTTCATAATAGAATGGAAACCTGAAATGAAATTGCAAACTTGATCTTAATCTTTCTCTTGTTTTTTCCCTGCCAGAAGATTACTTCCTGACCAATAAGCTTGTAGACAGCTAAGCATATACATGTATGGCTGAGTTATACAGTCAATTATCTAGACTTGCTGAGACCATGAAAAACAGACTGAAACACTTTGCTTAATATGAATATTAATCAACAAAGGTTCAATACAAATAGCACAATCCTACAAACATTAATAGTGCTCAATAGAAGAATGAGAGAAGTGACCCTCGCACCCATCTGAACAATTTAAGCAATTTCAGATCCCTTCCTAATTTACATTCAAATAACTTATAAAGCTTAAATATACATTGAAACAAGAGATTGCTTAACTAGGGTACAAGTATCCTTTTAATTAAACTCAAAGTAAAAAACAAAAACGTAGCAAACAACAGCATGTGCCTTCCGAGAACCATACTGAACAGGCAAACAGACTGAAATTGTACAATAATGCTCTACGCCAATCATGTAGGATCCCCACAAATTACAACACAGACACTACAAATCAGAAAAAACTTTCCAGGCTAACAGCAAAGGCAGATGTTTACATTAATTTCATGCCTATTAAATTAGAAAGCACTTTTTAAGCATCAAATTGTCAAAGTGCCTATCATATCAAAAAACTTTTCCACCAAAATAATTATTTGCACTTCTTCCAAACATAATATTAACCTCCTTGTACATGTACTCACTTTTCTATTTGCCTTTTAGTTGAAAAATTAGAATAGCGGGCAAACAAGAAAGAAAACAAAGGGTTCAATACAGACAGGGACATAACAAGGTACAGGTATTTCCTATTAAATTCCAAAAACTATCCGTGTTTTGAAATGCAAAGTAGTTTGCGATCTCAACCTGGTCAAACCAAACAAAGGCTGGTTTTCCTAGTTAATCTAAAAAGTTCATAAAACAGTGGCTCTGAAGGAAAAAGCTCAACATTAAAAAAAAGTAAATCTGGGACAAGTGAAAAGATTAAATTTTACAATGTAATGTAGGCAAACAGTTTTTCTCAAGGTGATGATTAAATATTAATAAATTATTAATTTTATAGGAACATCAAACAATGCCTGGTTCTTTATCTTTGCTTTAGTAATACATAAGTGAAAAAAGAAAATGGTAATGAGATCCACCTGAGATGGTTGAGTTTGTTAATTTTAATTATAATTATAATATTAATTAAATAGAAAGTTACCAAAATGCCAGAAGAAGATCAGCAAAGACTTCTGCAGTTATGAAGAGAGCAAATACAATCCAATACATCATCCACCTAACCTAAAAAGCATTAAAACATCAAGATATGTTAACTATTTGTTTTAACATGCAACTAAGATTTTATATAGAGTAACAAAACAAATAAGAACTAGCACTAATAATGTTGATCCATTTTTGTGCAGGGCAATTACATGTGGGCATCAAAGAAAAAAAAAGGAAAAGAAATAATTCACCACTCTCCAAGCAGACCTTTCTTGGTCAATAAAACAAAAAACAGAACAACAATTACGAGCTGCGGAGTTGTTCTCCCTGCACCTTAAATTCAGCGACTCTTCGGCATCTCATGCGCTCTTCAAACATTTTCAAAATCTGAATTGATTTACCCTGTGGAACTGAGTCTCCCAGAGACCACAAGAGGAATAATATTGTTTTCTGTCCTCAAACACTGAATTTGAATCATGTAGCATTTTCTCAGACCCTGGAGAAAAATGCCTTGGGCACCCAAGATTTCCTGGATGCCTCATACATTTACATGTAACTCTATCATTATATGAAGCCACTAATGATCTAATTATTATAATTATTGTTTTTTTAAACTATTACATACCCTGTCTATAGAGTTATAATTTACAACTGTTAAACCATGTGCAAGGCTAAAACTGCATACATAGCAATCATTATTTGGAAAAATTGAAAAATCCAACTACTATATTGGACTTTCCCAGGAAAAGCTCTCAATACGAAAGCCTTTTTTTTACTATTGACAATATCAACTCTATCACCGCTATCAAGTCAAATATCTGTTGACTTCTTGGAGAGGTTGGATTTTTCTTTAGAAGTCTTACAACTTGTCTATTTTATTCACTACTGAAATCTAAACTTACTCTGACAACAGCGAAACAACCTGTGCAGTTAAACATCTTTATCCAAGAAACTTGCACAAACAAAATTTGTATGCACTAATGTATGTGTGATACATGACTTGTTTTTTGTTTTCTTTTCAAAATACCTTGACTGATATTCATGAAGAGTTATGTCTGGGCCCATTTAAAAATAAAAATCCACAGCATCAATTGGTACATGTACGACACTTTAAAAACATTACAAGTGTGCAAAATGCTTTTTGCATTGAGTGCTTGAGTGCTTTTATCAGACAACAAGATTCAGAATTCCAAGAATTCTAATGTATAAAAAATAAGCCCTGAGCAATAAGATGCAAATCAATTAAATAAACAAAACAACTTTGCTGGTCACAGATCACTAATTTTACTTTGTTCAAAATGCAACTTTTAAAATATATACACCTATGATAATGCTAATCCAAAAGCTTTTTTCTCAAATTCAGGTTTAGATACACTATGAAAAATTGATGCCTAAGGCATTTTGAACAATATATTAAGCAAAGGACCCCTGATCTGAGACAAAAATAACAAGTTGAGCAATATCCCTCAGAAACATTATCATATTGCATTTCTATGAAATCAAAATATGCATAAACTCTACAGAAATGTGAAATTAGTTGTGAAAATTAGTATTCACCATTTTTATCAACTTTGCATGTACTTTTGGAAAAACCAGCTGATATCGCTTGAAAGATACAAAAAGGAATTTCATTCTAATTGCACGTTTAACCGTGACGAAGGGACTCTAACTTGACCCAAAAGATCTTTTAAAGGATGACCGCCTTATACGTAAATAATTTTCAGGAAAAACAAATTCACTGGTCGTCTTTGGAATACACAAAGATTGAAAGTTATTTGCTTTGGTGCACTGAGGTCGAAAAAACTTCAACATAAACCCAGACAGTTTCCCTAAGAAATCAACTTTCGTGCATTCAGAAATACCTCAAAAAAACCGAATCGTCATTGCATGTGATAAAACGACTAATATTGCAAGAAAAACAAATAAGTTTCAAGTAATATAAACGCCAGCAGCGAAACAGATGTCTGTGCAGGTAAAAATGCTCACTTTGATATAGGGCTCGAATTCAATTATGTTACTTTCGACATAGGAACCAGTTTTATACATTTACATGATAAAGTAAACTGAAGCGTTAATTGAAACGAGAGACAACCTCAAGTACTTTTTTTACACCATTAACTTAAATTTCATTTCCTGTTGAAATAGTACGGCTAATACCCACGAGACCATTAGATAATCCTCCACTAAGCTGAAAGAACTTAACATTTTATTAAACATGCTGTGACAGGCTATGGAGACCTGAGCTCAGAAACATGTTTTTTACAAGGGCATTGTTACAAACTTCAAAACAGAAACTGAAAGGCGGCCTTACGTATTCTCGGACATTTTTCATCTTGATCGCCTTGTACGATGCATATGCTGGATACAGTGTTCCAAACACAAGCCTTTCAAGAAGAAACGATAAAGAAATGTTACTTATTTCTTTTAAAGTAGAAAATTAAAGTTGATGTGAAATTGCCGCGCTTATACATACTTACATGATAATTCGGGACACCACGTACGAGACCATTGTCTCAAATAAATCGAAGATCTTGCCACCGATTGATACTCAGAAACTAAGTTTAAATCATGTTGTATCATTAAAGTCGTCCCTAGCTTTTCAAAGACAGATACCTCGAGAAATTGATAGAAATGGAAAGTTTCGTTTGCTTTGCTTTGTATTGTTAAACTGAACCTACAGTTTGCATGGTCAGCAACTGTATGCATAAGTGACGTCAACGGAAGTAAATATGCAGAAAAAGCCTGGTACCCGTGTTGTGCCCGTGTTGTACCCGTGAATGTACCCGTGAATGACTGTCCCCGTGAAGACAGTCCCCGTCCCGACCCCGTCCCCCGTCGTCCCGTGTGAGTGCTCACCCGCTGACCAAAAAGCCCGAGGACTCTGGGTAAGATTGAGGAAAAGCCAGAAAAAGTGATTAGGATTTGTTCGTCCAGTTGATTTTCGGGAATTTTTGTGTCAGGAAAGCCTTTAGATTCAATTTAACGGAGACGTTATCGGAAATAATTGCACATGCCATGTTTATCTCCCACCAATTTTATTACGAGCTTTACCCCGAATCCCTTTGACCCACTCAAAACGGGAAGCTAACGTGTTCAAAAGAAAAATTAGCTTTACTACACATGTACATGAACAAGGACGTGGCCAAAGTTGTAGCGTTGTTGAAATTATGATGACAATGACGAAATTTCATAATGAGTTGTTCCTCAATGTTCCTACACGTGCAAAATTTCATCATTAATTTCCGGTCAGCAGTTTTTCGCACATACGTGGCTTCTCATTGAAGAGGATTGAAGAGTCGTCGTGTTCGATGGTGGGCAAGACATGAATCATTGGTAAACACAATGTCTCGGATGCGTCATTTAAATGACTTTCATTGGTAAAATAGCTCACTTAGCTTTTACTTACTCTATACCACAAATCGAAGCATAACAACCAACATGCTGAGATATTTTTCTCTTTTGGTGCTTCTGTTGTCAAGTAAGTTAGAGGCTGAAGCTTTCAATTTATTTTAGTATAAGTAAGGTAATGCATTCATGGTAGTTCCCTTGCAGAGGTCAGGTCTGCAGATGTTCTTATCCGCCGCTGCTTTTTGGTTCAAGAGTGCTTTTTTTAAGATTTTTAATTCTTGAGGAATATCAGTGTCAAATGAAAGCTGGTGTTTGCCATGAGCATAATTATTAAGTCTATCTTAAGAGGTTCAATTTTCAGGCTTCAACCACTCCTTTTGCCCCTAAGAGGCTCCCTAGTAAAATCTATAAGAGCAAGGGCATAGCTAGGGGGGGTCCTAGGGCCCCGTAGGCTCCGTCTCATAACCCTTCAATGTTCATAATCCTGTGGGACGTAAAAGAACCCACACACTTGTCGCAAAGAGTAGGGCATGTAGTTCCCGGTGTTGTGGTCTGTCTTCTGTGGTGTATCATGGTTGGGAGGGTAAATGCTCGGAGATATTAGCTACACTAGGCTACTCTAAAATCCGAGGGTAAAGAAAGATATATGATATGATATGATATAGGGTGATTGTGACCCCCCCCCCCCCTTTGTAAGCCTTTTTTTAAAGCAAACAACCTACAATATTCAGGTGGCGAAAACGCGACAATCTGCCCCTGAAGAGTTACTCTCAGAAGGGATACTCTGGGCAAAAGGGGTCAGTGTTGAGTGGACCTTGATGTTGTTAATCCTCTCACCCTAAGAGGTTCTCCTTTGACTCATGAAAGCTAGGAGGCGTTAGGGTTAAAGGGGACATAGTGTTTACTGGACCTAGATGTTGTGAACCCTTTGGCTCCCAAGGGGTATCTCAATGACAAATAAAATCTAAAAAAAAGTGAAGGGATAGGGTTAAGGTTACCATATACCTTCAGATTGGCAGTTTTTTTCAAATTTGGATTTTTCAGTCAAAGTAATGATCGAAATAGGATATCTAATGTAAAAGATTATTCAAGAAGATTAAATATTGGCGGAGAAATGGCGGTTTTACGTCTTGGTCGGAAGTAAAAATTACCTGTTTGATTGACAGTCAGCGCTGTTTTCTTGAATCAATTTTTTCACTTTAAGCAGAAACTTTAAAGAGCTAAAACTCAAAAGGAATTTGTCCGATTAAAGTGTCTGCTAATTTATTATTTCAAACTATTTTTCTCTGAGAGCTATTTTAGTACACTTCACATTCTTTTAATACTATTTCAAAAACATTCTTTAACTTTTCACTGTATGAAGCTTTGGGTAGGGAAACGGAGGAACGAAATAAAAATTAATAGCAAAAAGAAAAATTTGCTTTGACTTGTACATGTAGCTTTGAAAAGGTGATTCTGATGCTCGCATTAAGAGGTCGTGAAAAATTCGACAATTCATTTAATTTAAAAGTTCTTGATATGGTGTGATAGCCAGCTCTATAGGCTTTAATTTGATATTGGGTCTAGGTGTCTACAGTTTAAACTGGACGTGCTACATCACTCGGACGCGAGACACCCATGAAGGTATATGGTAACCTTAACCCATTTACTCTGAAGAGTGAGATCAACTTAATAGATTTTACTCTGTCTAACACCAGATGATTTTACTTGTCAATGGAGGTGGTTCTGGGGTCAATGGGTTAAGGTCTCAGCAAAGGTAAATTTGGGCGCCTCACTCAAATTTCTTGTTGTTGCAAATCTTAAATTGGTGGACTGTGAAGTAGGTACATGTAAATATGTTTTCCCGAAAAAAAATTTTGAAAATTTAATTTTAAAACCGCTAAAATTGCTTTTCTTTGTTTCCTGCCATAATCTGCATGCGAAAAATGATTGACGTATCATGTCAATCACACGTGAAAGGATTGGGTGTCAATTGACAGCCTTCATGCGCAATCTGCTACCTTAGCACGTGCCCGAACGATGATTGGCTCAGCATAATTGGTTTTCAAGTAGGGGATGGAGTTATTCAGCAGACCGTGAACTGCACATGAAATCTTTGACATCAATTTTCCAGAGCTTTATTTTGACGTCAAAATTACAGCTTCTCGGACAGGTCTCCTGTCCCAGCTGGTTTTAAGATATCGCTTCCAATTTTTCAGTTCTAATAGATGATTGTACTACGCCAAATGCAGTGTGAGGAATTTTTCACATGTGTTCGAGGACTGATTTTATAGCACTTTTTGTGCCCAAATTAAGTATGAAATGACAGTTTCGACTATGGCGCGTGATATTTTCAATTCATAACACATGAAAATTCCTCACATGGTGTTGGAGTGCATTCGTCTGTGACTAAGATGCAACAAAGTGAGGTTGTTTTTGCAATAAAGCGAAGGGGACAGGAGCTTCTGCAGCAGACTCGGTCGTTCTGAGTTTGAGGCCTCAAAACTAAAAGGCAATATTATAAATACCAAAAACTAAAACTTTGCTGGAATGATTCAATCTATTAGCTTCAATATGATATGTAGTATGACCCGATACAAAAAATGGTGATGTGACAATTTATTTTCCTGCAGACACCTCATTTTCCTTGACCGAGACCTTAACAACTTCTACATCCACTGAAGATTCAACTATTAATTTTCCCATAAACAACCTCTAGATCCACTAATGTCGGCATTAACACATTGAATCCTGGCACTGAGACTTAACAGATTTTACTCTTAGGGCTCCAAGCTCATTTTGGCGACCTTCAATTGTAAAATGGCCACCATAAAAAAAACAATTGGTCGCCAAGGGGAAAAAACCTGGTCATGTCAATGGATACAATTGCAAGACTCTAATTTGCCAAATTGATACTTCATCTGCATCCTCATAAAATACATGTACACAAAATAAGATAAACATGTTCCCCAACAAAATAATTTAATTGTAAACACATTGAAAATTATGAGGCACCAAAGAGGACAAAAAACACTTCCTCAAAGATGTGACTTCTTCTGAAATATAATTTTATGGCACTTGTTTCATAAATCTTATCTACACGTTGTAAGTGTGATACCAACTCAGAACTCCTGTGGATTGACATTTTCTATGGGAAAAACAAATCATTCACATTTGGAGATTTTACCGCCTGCCAAATAATTCAATCGAGCCTCTTATTGACTTGAGTACTTACCATAGTGGTTGAGTTTAACGACTCTGGGGACATAGTATTGGTCGGCAATTTTAACCTGTACTCCATGATATCGATCTAAAAATTAATTGCAAACTAATGGATATTCTAGTAGATCATTTTATGTCACAACAACTGCTGGAACCTATTCGTCAAAAAACATCGTGGATCTCGTGATAACCACAAATGAGGGGTTGATAAGAAATCTAAAAGTTGGTGAACCTTTCTCCAATCACAACTCCATTGTTTTGTTAAGTTAAGATGCCATCTTCTAAGAATCCATCTCATAAGAAGGTTTACAAATTCACGAAGGCAAATTTGGATAGGCTAAATGAACTGTTTAATTTTGTTCCGTGGATCTGTGCATTTCTAACTGATAATGTCCAGGGGTCGGTTTCTGAAAGGTGTAATAACTGTATTCCAGAGATAAATGTGTCCAAATAAGGCACGTTTACCCCTGGAATAGTGTTATTACAATGCCTAATAATGCCAATGCCTAATAATGCTCAAATTTTAAATCGTATAATTATAACTTCTTTGTACATTTTACATAGGGAGCGTCCTTGATAGGGATAACCTAGCTGCTCTGACGTTTTCTTTTGACTGTCTTTTACATAATAAACATGATTTGATTTGATAGATATAACATGATGTGGAAGTAAAACTTGTTTTGCACATTCAGCCTGCTTCACATTTTAAACTTGTCTTCAAATTAAACTTGGAAGCAAAATGGCCAGTACCTTTTGGGCAAAATATAATTATGAAACTTCTTTTTCATTCACATCAAACTTCTTATGGATTAGATTGTTGAAAAATCAATATCAGTAGTGTCCAGACCCAAAAGAAATGTTTGCTGTCAAATAAACATGGCTGGTGAAGGTGTTAAACAGCGAAGACCAGACTTGTTGTATCCTTTTGGCAATCACAGTGAGCTTCAATCCTTCATCAACTAATCAATGGTTTGTACCAGCAAATTTTCCAGACCATTTCAATATAAATCTGAGACAAACAAGCACAGCTGGCAAATCTGCTGGGGTAAGAGTTTTAGTTTAAGCTTATCCGGGGCCGTTGGCAAAACCCAGATCGGAACGGATCGGATCGGACCGGACCGGACTGGACCGGCGCGGACCGGATCGGATCAGATCGGATCAGATCGGATCGGATCGGATTGACAAACCTTGGACTGGTTCAATACCAAAATTCCTGCCAATAGACACATTACATCCCTGGTCCCTGGGTCACCAGTTAAGGTTACTTCCCACCTTCGCGGGTGTCCTTCCGGAAAAAAGTTCGTATTCGCGTTAGTTTCAATAAAATCATAACAAACTAAACATCAGAAGAAAGCTTAGTGAATGTAGTTTACGATAAATATACTGCTTAAGCGAGGTTTTTTTTTGGTAAGTATTAGGATCGGCGCTGGTAAGACGTGAAACCGCCGAGGGTTCTTCTGTTGAATTTATCGGGTATCGGATGCCGCAGCACGAGCAAAATGACTGCACAATGTTATTCACAAGACATCAATCAACAAAAGCTTGTCAGGAGATTCCGATATTTAGAATAATTTATCATGGCGTCCATTTACACAACATACCTCGCATATTTTTGGCTACTCCAACCTTAGATGCGGATGTCTAAACAACCAATCAGAATATCGAAAGCGCCTGAGACAATTTCGTTGATTGATGGCTTGTGAATAACAACACTGTGAAGTCATTTTGCTCGTGCTGCGGCATCCGATACCCGATAAATTAATTAGGAGAACCCTCGGTGGTCTCACGTCTTACCGGCTCCTGACAATATAAAAGGAAAACTCAGTTAAACTATATTTGTTGGCGTAGACTACATTTATTATGACTAAAAACAAAATAAGTATGCAAGGCTGGTTGCACGGCTGTGAGGATATATAGTGTTTGTTTGACAAATTTTTCGTCATGCAGGCACGGCCTGACTTCTTCAGGGAGTTAAATCATAACTCGTACATTACTCCCTGAAGAAGTCGGGCCGTACCCGACGAAATATTGGTCAAACAAAAACTACATATCCTCACAGCCGTGCAACCAGCCTTGCATAATTATTTAGTTTTTAGTCTAAATATTATTTGCTGGTCAGATCTCCCAAGATCCAGCACTTGTACTTTGTTCAGCTGGCCCTTGCATACAAAAACTGTCCACATTTATTAAGCTTTCTTCTGATGTATAGTTTGCTATGATTTTATTGAAACGCGAGTACGAACTTTTTCTGGAAGGACACCCGTGAAGGTGGAAAGTAACCTTAACTGGTGACCCAGGGATTTTGTGTGTCTATTGGCAGGAATTTTGATATTGAACCAGTCCGGGTTTTGTCGATCCGATCCGATCCGGTCCGATCCGATCCGATCCGATCCGATCCGATCCGATCCGATCCGGTCCGGTCCGGTCCAATCCGATCCGATCCGATCCGGGTTTTGCCAACGGCCCTTATCCGGAAGTTGGAGGGGAAAAAAGAAAGACATGAGATACTGACAATTGTTCGTTTAATATCTTGACCAAACATATAGATTTTTTAAGTAAGGTTTTTTTAATCTCTTGGCGACTTCCACCAAAATTTTAGTCACCAAATTTATTTTTCACTCACCATGGTGACCAAAATGGAAGCAGCTGGGAACGCTGACTCTGTCTAATGCCAGATGATTTTACTTGTCAATTGGAGGTGGTTCAGGGGTCAATAGTTAATAACGGAAATGGGTTCACCTTCACCTTTACCTTCACCTGTCTGTCCCCTTGCGCCAAGATGGTGCATAGAGCCTCAAGGAAATGGGGTTAAAACCTCTTAAAATTCATCTTGTGAAGTCAGTACTTCACATCACGCTACTTGAGTCCTTTCTCTTCTTTTCCTAATAGTAATAATTATTATTATTTATGCATTCCTGTAACTCTATTCCTGTGTCGAGCACACTTGTTCCACTCACATGTTATTGGCGTTGGCTAATGGTACCTAGCCCTTGATAATGGACAAGACATACAGTTGATGTATTGTTTGTTTCAGCCATTCTTTTTTTTTTTACCTATACTTATTATATAATAAATAAAGTATTGATTAAAGTAATCAGAAACTCTTAGGCTAACCCTCTACTTGTACATATTTAGGTAGTTATTCAATTAAGCAAAAAAAATTTGAAATCGTTCAATGGTAATTAGCAGTAATAAGCTTCGAATTATAATGTTTTCCAGATTGAATCAAATCTTTTAATAATTAATATATTTTTAAGTTTTAACATTTCTGATGTTAAAACTACATGAAGCAGTTTTTGTCCTTTATCTTTGAACAGGTTTAGCAGAGCAACAACCAGGGCTTGTTTTGGTTGAATCTGATGATGGTTTTAAGGACAGTGAAATCATTGAAGAAGTAAACAAAGAACATGTTGAGGAAGATCTTACGATTTTTGAACCAACAGCTGACTGGCAAACAATTCAACCAGGCCAAGGAATTCCTCCAGGACTCCATGTGCGCATGAATTTACAAACTGGGAAAAAAGAAGCCAAGCTAATGGATGGGGATGATGGAAGTAAATACCAGAGCAATAAAGATACAAAACAGAAATTCATCACAATTGACAAGAGCGTAATTTCAAAGCAGCATCTAAAAGAAGCGTTAAAGGATTTCCGCGATAAATTCCACAGTGATAGTCCTAGTGGAGGTGGCTCTGAAGAGCTGGAAAGTAAATTAGAAGCAAGTGAGTTTCCGGGTTTTCGAATTTTCAGGGTCTTAGGGTCTTCATTTTCGAGACACCCCTTAACTTTGCGAGCGCAAACTCATGAATGCTGCCACATATTGATGTAAACCTTGTACCCTCTGGCCGATCCTATTTTGACTTAAGTAAGGGTTGCAGACAAATTAGCTGAAGTGAATTTTGCATAATTTCTATGCCATTTTAAAAAATCACAGCCAATTTTCATTGAATGAACTGCACTTAAGTTGCAGAATAAACATTTCCATACTCTACATGTATTACTTCCAACAATCAGGGAAGCAGGTGGAAGGAGCCAAAATATTTTTTTCCTTTTTTTAGCTTTTAAGGTTTTCTTGATGCCTTAGTATTATTTGAAATGGCAAAAGAAAAAATGTTTATGTCAAAGGTAAGGGTGATACAGTATGACTGGCAGAGTTTCCGCATTATAACATTTTGCAACTGCAAGACATGCCCCAATGCTAAAGTACTGGTACATGTATGATTCAAAGTGTTATTTTGCAAAATTCACAGGCTGAATTGTTATTTGCCTTGGTAGACAAAAACTGAAAGCAGAAAGTTTAAATCTTTGGATGAGTATCTGACTATTAACATCCTAACGGCTTGTATCTATTTTTATTGTATTTTAAAATAACTTTACATGTATTTGTCAGGCCAACAATTCCGATCCATTGATGAAATCCGAAAGGAATTAGAAGAAGTGGATTTGTTTGTCAAAAAGGACATTGAGATAATCACACATCTTGTCAAAACGCTCAACAGTTCAAGCTCTAATCTCTCTGAAAAGGAGCACGCCTTGGATGAGCTTGAATATTATGTACATCAGATTGATAATGCAAGAGATTTACACAGCATTGGTGGTCTAGCCCTTGTGGTTAAGCTAATGAATTCTACCGAGCCCAGTCTCGCAAGCAGGGCAACTTATGTTCTGGGATCTGCAGCGCAAAGGTAACTTTGTTTATTCCTCATAGTGTCACTTGACTAAGTGAACCATGTACAAATGTTAACTTTTCAAAGGACTCTTTTCATCATATTTTGTCACAATAGACCATTCTTTGTACATGTAGACTGTGATTTTTATTTCATCAAATCACTGTCAAATATCAAGGAATGAGTTATAGTTGTTGGTTTGACTTATTTTAAATCTGCTATTTTTAATTATCATTTTTATTTTATTTATTTTTTGCCCTCAATTTGCTCTTCCACTGTTTGATAACATGACCCAAAAGCTGGCAAGTCAAGGACCAGTTTATGCATACAGCTTCTCAATTTTTAGAAGCAATACCCCCTTGCCTCGATTTTTAATTTTCTATACTTTGGCTGGAAGTACTTAAATTATGTCATTGTTAATACATGTAAGGCTAAATAAAGATTGTTGTTGTTAATTAAGGAATAACTTATCATTATTCATACATGATTGAGTATTAATTTGATTTGTTTGCTTTTATGTTTTGTTTTTAGTAATCCACAAGTTCAACAGGCAGCACTTAAGCAAGAAGCTTTGCCATTACTTCTTCGTTTGCTGTCCAAACATGAACCTATGGCTGTGAGAAAGAAAGCCATGTATGCACTATCATCTCTAATTAGACTGTTTCCTGTTGGACAGAAAGAATTTCTTAAGTTTAATGGACTTGATATATTCAAGAGGCTTTTTGAGGAACCTGGCAATGAACCACTCCTTATCAAAGCAATCACTCTCATGACTGACATATTAACAGAGCAAATTGAACATGTTAGAGTGAGGCTGGAAAAGCAAGGACAAGACGTGTCTGGTGATATTTCTGGCAGGTAGAGCAAAGCTTTTTAGTACATGTCAAATGCCAAATTTTGAGGCATCTGTAGCATTGGGTGGCAACAAATTTTCTTGCATCTTAGAAGTTGAATTTTAACCCCCAAAACCATAGTAGCATCAAATTATGTCTGATGACTATAATATTATTTCCTCAGTGTAATGTGTGATGCTAATATAATAATTTTCCAAGTAGCTGCTCTTGCATGCAGAGTGAGACCAATAGTGAAATGTAAAGTATTTTCATACATACATACATACATACATACTTTAATAATTATTATTGACCACTTCCATTAGGGGCTTTTCACGGCCAATGAAACACAATTAACAAAACGACAAAACGTAACAACAACAACTGTTATGAACTGGCCAGAGGCAAAGCAGTTGTCGATTTACAAGTATTACAGCTGAGAAGTTGAACCAGGGACTACCAGGAACAAATTCAGCGAGTGGTCAGAATGTGTCTTGAACCCAGGATCACCATCTAGGCAAGCGTCCTAACCATTGGGCTGCACTGCCTCCTGCTGTGCATGATCAAAATGTAACCAAAATAATTATTGTTGTCTTTGAACTTTTACAGAGTTCCTCTTTTGAAAATGATGGTTGAGAAAGGATGGTGCCAGCTCATACCCGGTCTCTTACACACTACTGAAAATGACACGAGAGAGAAAGTTCTTCAAGCCCTACACGTTATGGTAGCTGGGTGCAAAAGCGAGTTTCAAAAAGCTCATGTACAAGATAATTTAAACAGACTTAAATTAGAGTGGCTCAAGGATGCAGGCAAGCAACAGGATTACGACGATTCTGAATATGTGACAATATTAGCGCAGCTTGTTACAGACCTAATGACTAAACTCAGATGATAAACACTGTTGTTGCCAACTACGTAGAAGTGATAGAAAGACTTCTAAGTCTTTCAAGACCTGTGTCCTGTTCTTTTGAGGTGCATGTGTTCAAATCATGCCACACTACCTGCCCTCTTGAGAGCATACTATCAGTGGTTGATGGCAAAACCGTTGGACATCAAAGAGTCCAATCCCCATTTTATTTCAATGTGGAATTTTAGCAACAGGGGTAGGAACACCAACATAAATGTCATTTCAAAATAAAGCGCTTATCCATCCATCCATTCCATCTTTTTGGTGCTCTACAAAGATTCAATGATTGAATGCTCGCATTGAATATTAAAGTGCCAATACAGTCTGTGGGTTTGTTTTGGTTAATTTCTACATAGAGGTATTACAAGCCTTGAAACATTTTTTTCCTGGTAGTCCACTTTGTTTTGCCCCGAAATCGCACTTCAATGTTGCTGTTAGAGCCACGCCCATTGAGATTGACCGGGTGCTTAGAACACAAATCGAATTTTCCAGCAATCAAGCTGTACTTGATTTCACTTGTTTCCTCTTGCCTTTTAGAATACTGTGAGAAATTTATTTTTACAATAACCAAGTTAATTCTTGCACACTTAACGTTCAATTTTTATCATCAATAAGAGGACAAAACACATAAAACATTCAGCTGTCAACTTTCCAGTCAATGCGATTTTCACTAACCATTTGCCTACTGCTCGTGGTTCCGCAGCCACTTTGACAATGTTATGAAGCAATTTGTCCTCACTAAAATGACAGAGACATAAAAACTGTCTTTAATTTGTTAATTCAATAAACTATTTAGTACTTAATGTGACGTCATAACCCAAATTGTAACCACACCTCTCTCCGGCTGTTGGAAGGGCGTGGGTCGTGTTAAAAGTTTGATCGGCGATTTCGGGACAAAATCGCTGTGGGATGCCAAAAGAAAACATTTTTACAGTTATCCTTTTTTTATAAAGAAACAAAACTTCTCAAACTCGTTGATATCGGGGTATCCATACACCTCGAAACCTCGGGGCTATTTACCGGAGACATCTACAATGGCACTATAATGATTTACGATACCAAAACAATATCGTGTTCTATTAGAGCTACATATTACGTCCTGGAAAACAAAACGCAGCTCAGTTGACGGTTATGGATTAAAGCAATGTGTCAAGTTTCTGCACTACCACACGTACGCAATGCGTACCTATTTTTGATATAGAACATCATTGTAGGCAGGGATTAATATTTGGTTACTTCACATTCTCTGAAGAGGAAGGGAGAAAACTGCAATTTATAAGTCCACTATTACTCCATTTTGCCATATTTGGTCAAGAAAACGCGCAAAATATGAGACGGTAATACACTGTAGTGTCCAGGTTGGACAGGTTTAGAACAGAGCAAATACGGACGGAACGGGAGTTTTTCAATGAAAGAAGTTGTTTTCAACACGATGAAAAGCCTGAGAATTGAGCTTGTCACTCGTCATTTTTTTTATCCAATCAAATAAAGATCTTTGGCTAACTTTTTGTGCTGTTGACATCGTTCGTACGAGCGCCCTGAAGGACAGATGTTGCATTTTTTTCAAAACACTTTTACCAAATAAAATTGAAGCAAAATAACACCTTTTTTGAAGTGGAATAATAAATCTCTTATTCGATGGTTTAAGATACAATACTCGCGGACATTTTGCTCATTGCTCGTATTTTTCCTCGCCCCTGCGGGGCTCGGAAAAATACTACGCAACTCGCAAAATATCCGCGCGTATTATATGTTTAACCATCAAATAAGATGTATGAAATGCATGCCGCACGTTTGGCATTTTTTAAAAATAAGCTCCCTACGAATCACGAATAAGATCGTCACTCTAGGCATTGGCGCAAATCAGAAGTATGTGGGTAAAACTGAGATAAAATGATGGCTTGCGCGTTGCGCGAAGTCAGTGGACAGAGATAAATGACTGTACTGTTGCACATGTCCAGCGCCAATTCGTGCTGGGAATGTGAAGTTCCTGGAACTACAAATCCAACGTTTGATTTGGTTTGCAGAATAATTATACCTAATGCCCGTAGATCATAAGATCGGATCGCATTAGTACACAAACTCTTCTGGACACAACCGGCGTAACCCCATTTTTCCTATGAAAGCAGAACACTGAGACTTTATGGTGACATGAAGGATGTATCAAAAATGTGCCTCGAAGGAGACCAAAATCCAAAATTTACACTCCTAAGCGAGACAACAAGCATCCCTCCCTTTTTTATATGGGAGTCCCCCCCCCCCTCCCTTCCCCCCCCCCCCCTTCCTCCCTGGGCACAATTATGAGATTAGACGGATAATCAAAGCTTGGTTTTCCTCATATTTATTGCATGTAGAAGGCAATCAACTCAAATTGGCTCTACTGTCTCTAATAAAGAAACAAGTTTATGTAGTGGCCCTCAAGGTTCTGTACTCGGACCCCTTCTTTTCTTAATCTGTGCGAATGACATACATCGCTCCTCCAATAAACTTAACTTTTCCTTATTTGCTGATTACACAACTTTATTATATGCGGATATTAAACAACCTCGAGATCATTGTTAATGAAGAATTGTTACGTGTGTGTGAATGGTTAAATTCTAATAACTTATCTCTTAACACAGCTAATTTTTTTTTCATCCCTATCAACATAAACTAGTCAGATCATGATGTCAATTTGAAAATATTTGATAACAACTCTAAGCAATTAGTATCTCTGGAACACAAGACTGACTTATGTAAAATATCTACGTAGGAGTGCTGACCGATGGTAATCTTTCCTTGGAAACAACACATTGACTACATCTCTATGAAAATAAGCAAAGGAATGGGTATATCGCCAGGCTTCGAAACTTAATGCCCTTTTCTACACTTTTAAACATTTACTGTTCGCTGATAGAACCTTATATTTCCTAGGGCATTGTTGCTTAGGGCCAGGCCCTAAATACACATCTTGACAAATTAATTGTCACGCTACAAAAGGGGGCTTTGCGTTTAATGTATTTTGTGAATTGCAAATCATATCGTAGTGTGCCTCTATTTGTAAATTCAGGAATTCTGCCTCTTTGCTACATGATGTTAACAATCAGCTTGCTGTACCCAATATCTCGAATCTGTTTACTCGCTCTGGACAAATTCATTCCTATTCCATACGGTCTGCAACAACTGGAAACTTCCACGTAGAAATGTGGAGAACAAATCAAAGGTTATTTTCCTTCTCTAAGAATTGGTACAAAAATATGGATGGCATCCCCTCTGAACTTCGCCAGCTTATAAAACACACTTTAAAACGTAAATTGAACGAATCTCTTCAGTCTGAACTCGGTTTCTTAAAATTGAGGAGATGAATATTGATATGCGCTACATTGATCTTTAATTCAAAGAATATGGCTTTTCTTTAAGATGCAGTTACCTACAATATCTTACAGGTACAGGGCACCCAACGTCAATTTTCGGAAAATATCTGTTCGGAAGACGATTTGAGATCTAGAATTTTCGGAACAATTGTTGTAAAATTTCTTGCTTGCCTGCCTGTCCTAGGATTTTCGAACGTCTAAAAAATGGTATAATTGCCCATTTTTAAAGGATTTTTACCCTAAAAAGGTCACCTAGAATTTTCGGGAGCCTTTTTTCTGCCTGAAATTTTCGAAAAGGTATGTCTTGATCCCTATAATTTTCGGATCACTAGACTTTCAGCTAGGAAATCCGAACAGATGAAAAAAATTTAGGGGATATAAATATGCCGAGCTGGAAAGCGCGAGTTGGGATCCGGCTCAGATGCAATCCGCAGAAGCTATATCCTGGAGTACAGCTCGCGACAGCCAGATCTTATTATCTGGGAGTCGATTTTCATGAATGAATAAAACCGGAACAAGATAATTCGGAGGGCTTGAACAGCCTTTCACTGAAAAACGTTTTGATGTTATAATAATAATGACTTTATTCAAGTCTCCAGTCTCGGCTGTATAGTGAACAGCCGAGCTCGTGTGCTCTACGGATTGGGAGAATAACCTCTTACTAACCGTACTGGGGTTACTGGGGAATACTGGCGCAAGGTCGTGGGCGTACGGACCGAGAAAAGCGAGGTCCATACAAAACGACTGAGGGCCAACATTCCACAGTAAGGTCCAGAGCAAGTGAGGTTGGTAAGTTGTTTATTATATGGTATCGTTTCTTCTTCTCCGATTGGTGAATGTTAGTACTTTGTCTGTCATCAGCGAACTTTGAACGGCACCCTCTTTCATGTAAAATTAAATTCCATTTGCTATCACATATAATACAGGGGCACCCAACGCCAATTTTCGGAAAATATCTGTTCGGAAGACGGTTTGAGATCTAGAATTCTCGCAACATTTGTTGTAAAATTTCTTGCTTGCCTGCCTCTCCTAGGATTTTCGAACATCTGAAAAATGGCAAAATTGCCCATTTTAAACGGATTTTTACTTTAAAAAGCTCACCTAGAATTTTCGGGAGCCTTTTTTCTGGCTGAAATTTTCGAAAAGGTAAGATTTGATCGCTATAATCTCGGATCACTAGACTTTCAGCTAGGAAATCCGAACAGATGAAAAATGTTTAGGGGATAAAAATATGCCTATATCTACCGTTTAAATACTAAAATACGTTTAACTATGCTATGTCTAAGTGGTTTTGAACGATACTCTCGTTGGGTGCCCCTGATAATAGCAGTATAATTACATAGGTGATTATTGAAAATTCTCTGCACTGATTGGTTGCACTTGAGGTTATTACTCGATAATCACCTAAGCGGTTCTTTCAAAATGGGCACAAGCCCTTTAAATGTTGTCAAGGTAACAGAAGAAGAAATGTTATTGTTGTAAAGAAAATACATATTTTTCAAATAATTACTTATGTAATTATACTAAAACGATCATTCACCTCAGGCTGGCGTGAATATTGGTGAATAAAGACCTCTCAGAAACCTAATAATAATAATAATAATAATAATAATAATAACTATTTCTATAGCGTCTTTATCCTATGTTCAAGACTAGATTTTGTCTCGGTTTGTGTTCATCGATATTCACCTCGCCTTCGGCAAAATAATTGTTACTTATTGTAATGTTCTGATGAAAAAATTAAATTACTCTTTTTATAAACGTTTTGTGTTTCGGTCAACTTGATTTCCTGGGAGGGAGAAAAAATACGGAAACAAACGTTTCCATGATAATGGTCCGTACCGAAAAATCCCGACCGAAAACCAATCAATTAGAGTGCTCCAATTAATAGCTAGATAATTGCTTGAATTCTCATTCACTCTTGTTGCCATATAATAATCTAGATCAAACCAAAGATCGGGGTTTTATGAGAGGGAAAATTGGAGTACATGAATAAAAGCCTCTGTATAGCTGTGAGCTCCCAGAAAAAAATTGCCATGGCCGGTATGATGCGCGACCTACTTCCTGAAACCTTTACCCTATTTGAAACCAAAACTGCGATTTTCCCTCCCATGTTTTCAGACCTGACCAGAAATTTGATACCCTACAGGGAAGATATCTGTTTACAAACTCAAATGTTCCAACCACTGGAACAAAAGACCCTTTGTTCGACAGCCAATGATGCTGTGGTTGGCACATTAATAACTATAGGTGACGTTTAACGATATCTTCCCTATTTCAGACCTATCTCAGCTGTTACACGGTTGGCGTAATGATTTGAAAAAGCCTAATGATAAAGAAGTAGCTTCTTCTAAAAAAAATACTCAATTCAAGACTTGAGTGCAAAAACCTTACCCTATTTCAAACCAAAATGGTAAAATTGATACCCTGTTTCGGACCAAAACGGCTAAAAAACCATACCCTTTGGGGCTGTACATATCTATGCAGTCCATGTAAGGGAGTTCCTCCACCTGGGCTGTAAGCAAACTCGACCCGCTTATGACGCGGAATCAGGGATTCGAATTCTGGACGCATTGGTGGAAGGCCAGTCACTTTTGCGATTGCTTCATCTCTGCTCCCCGCTCCCTATTTCCCTATCGTAAACGGTCGTTGCCATTTCTCAGAACGGTCGTTGCCATTTGAAACGGTCGATGCCATTTTTTAACTCTGAATTACACTCATTAGGTCTAAGAACTCAAAAGGTTGCGAGTACTGGGAGTTGTGTCTCGCTGGTTAGGGTTCGGGTTAGGGTTCTGTTTAGGTGAGGGCTAAGAACCCGAGTTCGAGTTTTGAAATTTTCGGACTCTTTTTTTCCTCCGGTTTTTCTTTTGTAAATGTTTTTTTTTTTTTCCTTTTTTGTCTTAATTTTCTTTGAAGTGAAGTGTGTAGTCGACCGTTATAAATGGCATCGACCGTTTCAAATGGCAACGACCGTTCTGGAAAATGGCCACGACCGTTTACGAAAGGGAAATTTGCCTCCCCGCTATTCAGTACTGAATGCGTCTATTAAAATACTGAATACTGAGCGGTGATAAACATGGTGTGGCAAACATCATTTATGAACTCAGGTTTGTAAAGACGCTAGTAGCAATGAAAACACTCCTTGTTGTTTCTGTGCGTCTATTAAAAGTATTTTAATAGACGCACAGAAACAACAAGGAATGTTTTCATTGGGCTACTGCCTGAGTTCATAAATGATGTTTGCCACACCATGTTAATCACCGCTCCGTATTGAGCTTCGCTGGCAAAAAAAATAGTTGATTCAATTAAATCAATTTACTGTCATCATCATTATTATCATCACTATCTACAGCTTAATTGTTGCTGTTATCATCACATGCAATTTAAATTGACATTGAACGTACTTGTCTGGTTTGACCGTTTGAGCCCGCATGTTCCTAAAGGTGTTCAGCGCACGCGCGCGGTACAAGAAAGAGAGTCACTTGTGATTGCTAAATTGAATGCGTTTGACCAGTATTTGGCGCGATTATAATCTGTTTGGAGCTTTCTAAACGGCTGACCTTCGTCATTGATTACCCTTGCATCGACCCATGGCATTTGCTTCTTAACATGTAGTAGGGTCTGCCTTTGTAGGAGTCGCAAAGTTGATGGAGAGAAAGAAATACCATGTACTCTTTCCGTCAGGCTGAATTGGTAGGCAAGCGCTTTTTGTGTGTGCGGCAGAAAAATTCGCTTCGCCCAAACTCTCGATCTAGCCGTGTATCAAACCCGTTGGATTATCAGTGGAAAGTTGGAGTGATCAGATCATGCAGTGAGAAGGACCCTCACCATCCCGAGCTCAAGGTAATAAGAATATACTATTAAATTAAACTGTCCATAATCAAAGGTTACGTACGTTGAAATACCTGCAGTGCTGAAAATTGTCTCTCGAGCTTTGTATGACGATCGTTTGTTCACGGCATTCCCCTCACTTTTCAGAAAATAAGTCGAGCAAACTTTTTGAAAAATACGAAACAGCAGGTATAGTATAATTACGAAACGGCACCCAGCGCGCAGCGGTATATATAACGTGGATCGTTCGTTACGATTCTAGCAAATGATGAACCCCACGTACAACTCGATGCAAACGTTCTCAAGACATGTTAGCAAATCTTGTATGTAATCTTGCAGCACTGCGTTGAAATCTGTATTCTATGGTGTGGTGGAGGTTTTTTATTCATAAGCTTTTTGCTTTCCAATTTTCTGATAAATTCAAATTGCATCTGTTTGAAACCTTGCATTTAATTTCTTTGCGTGACTCTTTGAAATGAACACGCAATAACACGCCAGTGCCCTGTTTTCATCAAATAAACTTAGTTTCAAACGGTTCTGTTTTAAGTTATCGTAATAAAAAATACCGAAATGAAGACTAAGTTTTCCTTCAGTAACCCTTTTCCCAAATTTAGCGATTAACTTAGCTTTGTAGTTAAGCTATCAAGAGCTTCAGCTTTTGTCTTCAACAGTTATCCTCCGGCATTTTTCAGTTTATGTGGATCTAACACCTTTAGGTTGTGATTTACCTGCAGATTCTTCTACTGCAGCTTTCCTTTCAGCAAAATAATCTGTGATAAAATTAATGGTTCTCTTTAAAAGCTTGACAAGAAGTCTGAAACTATCGATATACGTTCCCAAAAGTTGATAACTAGTATTAACGGACCTGCGTTTTCTAGTTCTTTTAGTGAGTTATTGCAACTAGCGTTAATCAGGGACATTTTCAGCTTTTGACCAGATTAAGCAGCCACAACAAGAGAACGGTAGTCCTAATCAATCCTCAAAAACAATTTTTTCTTGGTTGAAAATTTTTCAAACCAGTTCAATTTTGACTTGTCTTTGTCCTCGATATATTCTTTTTTATAATCTGAAACAAAGGAAACTCTAAGTAAAACTATTTTGTAACAGTTTAATGCAAGGAAAAAAATTTGAACCGCAGCATACATTTTGAGGCATTTGTTTTCTCTGAGTTGTACAGATATTTCTGTATCGTCTTCAAAAAACAGGAACTAGGAGCCTTTATCATCTTTGGTTATGTACATTTATTATATGGCAAGCAATTCTCAGGATAAACGGAGCACTCTTATTGGCTGGTTTTTGGTCGGGATTTTACAGTATGGACCATTATCGTGAAAACGGTCCGTTTCCGTATTATGTCTCTCTCCCAGGAAATTTAAGTTGAGCAAAACACAAAAAGTTTATTAATTGCAGAATTCAATTTTTTCATCACAACAGTACAATTATAGCAGGCAGTTTAGTTTTACTTGTACATGTAAAAGGTTATTGTTCAAAGTTTGCTGTTGGGAGACGAAGATTATGAACATTCGCCAAGCAGAGAAGTGTCTGATCACTCAAAGAAATGAAGCTATATACAGTAAACAAGTTGATGTTCATGTACAGTGTACTAACCTCACTTGTTCGGAACCATACTGGAGAATATTGGGGGTGCAGGGATGGCGTAGTGGTGAGAGCATTCGCTTTGAACCGATGTGGCTCAGGTTTAATTTCCAGACTCATTGTGTGTGGGTTCAGTTTGTTGGTTACGTTAATTTGTTGATTTTAGTTTACAGTGTACCCAAATAGTGCTCCAGGGCTAGAATGGCCCCCACACACTAAAGGTGTATTAAAAGGTTAATACATGTAGCTACATGTAAGACAAAGAGGGTTTGATTTTTGCAATGCACACTAGTTTCCATATTACTATCATTATCATTAACTGAGTGTTAAATGATAAAATTTTTGTTCAAGTTGACTTTATTGTTAGACGCTTAAACAACAGTCCTTAACCCATTCGCACCTGAAACGCACTAGGACGCCCCCCTCCCCCCACTGATGCATTAAATCATCTGGTGTTAGACAGAGTAAAATCTATAAGTCTCACTCTCAGAGGTCAATGGGTTAAATACATGTAACATATTTTAATATTTGAATTCAAACATGTATAATAAACTCACTTAAAGAATTTTACTGTCAATGACACAGGTTTTAGTTGAGTATGACAAGGAAGACTGGACTACTCGCGAGTGGCTCAGGATTCATGATGGCAGCTGGAAGATCTTTCTTGTGGAGAAGACAATGGTTTGGAGTCAAAGACCAGATCCTTCCAATTCTAGACAACCACTTCTATGGCCAGCTCTGGTAAAAGGACATTTTTACTTTAATTTTTTATGGTTAAGGTTCTAAAATAGACATACTAAAATAGTGGTTGAAGGAAGATGATTCAGTGGTTCAATAAGTACATTGTACCAATGGCCTATTGTAAATAATTTGAAGTAATTTAAAAGAGATTAAAGTGAAGTGCTCTGTGAAAAAATCTAGTAGGTGACTATTTTCGGCCAATTTTAGTTTTGCTCAATTATATTTATTATTGAAGGGCTGAATTACTCAATCATAATTATTTTTTATAATGATAAATATTTCTTATATACATGCATGTATAGTATTATTCATTTTTCAATGACAACAGTCACCAACATCAAATTTGGTTGAAACCCCTGATCATATGGATTGAAGTGTTGAGAGAATAATTGTTTTGAATTTTATTGACTGACATTTCAACAATATGTGCAATGTCTTGATTCTGCGTCTTGTATTGTTTGTTGACTTGATTGGTTTTACATGAACATGTACACATACAGCGAGGTGACATTATAAGTGAGTCGTACATTTTACAAAGTACATGTGCAGTGTGTTGGAAGATACGCATGTAGCTGTTAATGAAGTTGTACATGTAGCTTTAAGACTGAGAACAGAAGTGATTGCATTTCAGACCATTTTTTGGTCAAAATCAAGTAAAAATTTGTTATTTCCATGTTTGATCCTTATGTCCTGTTAGTGTTTCCAATCCTGAAATAACTACAACATGACTAATTGTATGATGCATTTAGTTGTTGACAACTGAAACTTGTTCTTTGTTAAGATGGCCAGTTTTCCAGTGTGAGTTTTTGGTACCGGTAGTAGATTGATTGCACTCAGCTGTTAAAATATTCAATTTGGGATAAATATACTTAACAAATAGATTCCATGTTGCCGTGCGTCTGTTCAGTAATAGATCACAGATGACGTCAAAATGTGGTAAGAACAAAAAAGTGGCACACGAGGCGATAGCCGAGTGTGTCACTGAACAGACCCACGGCAACATGGAATCTATTTTTTTTATATAATAAAGAATTAAACTTTATTCGCATAAAAGCTGGTGGTGACGTAAATCGTGCATCTGTCCTCTAATAGATCATAGGCAAGAACCAATCAAAATCTGTGAATAACTTAGGTTATTATATAATGTAGGATATTGTTTTAAAGTACCATTCTAACTTCATTCTTTCAGACATTTGTCCCTCTTGTTGATTATCATGGATTAAGTGAAGGTGACCATCCAGTTCCTGTTGAGTTTGTTGGGGATCATGAAAGGTATTGGTTCGAGTTAACAATAAGTTGTTGTACAGTATATATACTGTAGCATTGCTGAAGCATTGTGGCTAAAATAATGTAATTTATACAAACTTGAGTTAAAATCGAGGCATTGCTGGTCAGCAGCCGCAACTCGGATTGGCTACAGGGTTTCCCTAGAATCTTTACAGGAGCTCCTCATGATGCTTGTTGCTGACCTGCTTGCATGGCCATTTTTGCTTTTTTAAAAACTACACATATTGTGTGAGAGGTTATGGGTTCAACTCTGACTGGACCAACATTCAAGGTAATTGTAATAATTGTAATTTGTTTTCCCACGGAACACCTTACAGTGCGTTTCACAAAACTTTTGACAAATGGTTTGCGAAGTTCGTTTGAAATTCCCAAAGTTCGCTACGAACTTGGCAATTTCATTACGTAATTGTCAATCAAATTGTGAACTTTGAAACGAAGTTGTGAATTTCACATCGAATTTCGTTGGGAAGTTGCGAAGTTCGTCGCGAGCAAAGTTCGCATCATTCGGTGTAGTTGGATTGGTCAGGGATCGCGTTAACGCAGAAATCGTGCATTTTTACGCAAATAAAATCCAAAAAATGCATATGATCATCGAAATTTTAATGCGTCCCAGGACGCAAGGCACTGACTTAAATAACTCACACAACTTGCTTTGATTTGTCAGTATATTCTGTTGTTTGTAAAACTGTTGGAGCGATCTGTGATCATAATTGAAGTTCTAAGAAATGGGGTTTAAAACATCTAAAAAGGTTAAAACTAAATTTTTGACTGCCTTCTGCGGTCTTCTTCAGAGGAATGTACTCTGCAAGTCACTGAATGCAAATATATAGCAAAAGACGTCACTGTTCGTTGCTCCTAAGGGAGGAAACCAGTGATGCGTAAACCTTTGGAAAGGGTGCTCTTTCATTAACAGAGGTCTTGTCCAGGAATGAATGTAACGGCTCTAGAAAAAGCCTTTGTCGGCCGGTCCTATGCATATGCGTCAATATTAATTCCAAGTTGGTTACTCTCTTTTTCTCATAATTTAAAACATACTCTTTTTCTCGCAGAGGGTCACCAAGATTTTGGGACCCCCCAAAAATGCTTGGGACCCCAATTTGGCCGAACATGCGGGTCCCAGGACCCAGATTGAAAAATCCTAGCGCCATCCCTGTTGGTAATATAACTACAAATGAATTTAAACAAAGTGAAAAAATTTCTCAACCAAGCAAGACTAATTTTTTGATGTTTACTTCTTAAAGGTAAATTATTTGAGAGGTACGGAGCCGGGACTTCACGTTACAGACAGATGGCGCTACTCGTATCTTGTTTACACTAGAAATGTAAAGACAAAAGTTGAACAACATGACATTGAAATGTTTTGTTTCTTGCGCTTTTTCTAGAATGATGCATGTCCTGAAAATAGGGTTTCTTTTTATCTCTGATAGATTTAACTGTAAAATACTTTTAAGCAACCATGCGTAGAAGTTCACACGACAGAAATTGTATTCTATTTTTAGGCAGGTGTCGGGTGACATGTGGGAATATTCAGTTTTCAACGTTTTATAACCCATTTTAAAACCAGTAATTCGCAATCAACGTAACCACAACTTCTAAGAAAATTCCGAGAAATTTACACCGAACGGTGCGAACTTCTCTCGCGACAAACTCCTTAACTTCCCAACGAAGTTCGTGGTGAAATTCACAACTTCGTTTCTAAGTTCACAATTTGAATAACAACTACGTAATGAAATTGTCAAATTTGTAGCGAACTTCAGGAATTTCAAACAAACTTCGGAAACTGTTTGTCAAAAGTTTTGTGAAACGCACTGTAAGAGCGCTCAGGAGCTCATTCAACATGTGCCTGTGCATTTGCGGATTGAATTAGAATTTGGCAGTGTTGGTTTTTCTGGAGAGGAGAAAACTGGAGTAACCAGAGAAAACCTCTTGGAGCAAGGAGAGAACCAACAACAAAAGCAACCCACATACTGTATGATGCCAGGACTGGGAATCAAACCAGGCAACGTTGGTTGGAGGCGAGTGCTCCCACCACTGTGCCACCCCTGCTCCCCTGTACATGTAACTAAGCATGAAGTGCTTCTTTTACAGTGTTATCACATCTGCAAATGGCTCATAGCTCATGTCTCTTATAGAACTAACAGGGTGTGGTGATGCCGTAGGTGTGTTCTGGCCGTATACATGTAAGGCCAGACTATCAATGGACACTTGCTCTTTTGTGTGACAAAAAGACAAGTAAATTAATTTTGACAGAGAAGTTGCTGCCTATGATTTTGTGTTTGTTTTATGGCACTCAACTGAAAAATACTCTAGGCATGCATGTAATTTTGAAAACCCTGATCATTGAAACTGTTCGAATAACTGTACTTTATGTCTCATTGACCTGTAAAATTGTCTGGTGTTAGACAGTTGCACAATCCTGTGGGGTATCTCTCTCGACCACTGCTTTTATTTTGAGATGTTGAAATTGTTTCTCTTGTATACTTATTGTAGAGTATTTGTGAGAAGCGATGAGTGTCGTCCATATGGTCAGGTAAAATTATTTGTTAGCATTGTTAAGTTAACACAATAAAGTTGTTGTTAATAAATTATTGTCATTTATAGTCAGTCAGAAAAGCGAGGACAGGTTTGATTTAAGAAAGGTGTCTACTATTGTTATTGTGCATGCGTTCTGTGCATCTCGAGATACTCAGATTTCCTATGGGTGGTGCTTATTGATACAGGGATATTTTTGCATGGTTCAAAACTATGCAGAGAAAGTAGAACTAAACAAGTGATCTTGGTATCCAAAGAAAAAATTGGGTGTAACCACATGTTTTTCTGAGATAATCAAGCTTAAGTTTGGAAAAGAACACCATACATTGCTTTGTATTTTAAGGCTTTTTACAAATCTTGTTGATTAACTATCTTCGAAAAATGCGTGGTTACCACCAATTTTCTTTTTGGATTTCAACAACACTTGTTAAGATCTGCATTTCCTGCATACAGTATTCAGTAAACGCCACAAAAATACATTTGAATTACTAGGCACTGTCCTTAACATGAGTTGGTATAATCATGAGGGTAGAACTATCCCCATTTGCCTCACTCTGTGTCTCTGTTTCAGTCATTATTGTGTCTTTTCGTGTCAACAGAGTTCATGTTTGTAATACATGTAAATAATATTATTTGTTATGAATAAGGAGTTATTATGAGTGGTTGATTTTAATTAATAATGTAAACTGTTAGGATGATGATGCTCTTCAACCAGTGTTAAGAAATAATCCAGATGTTATGGAGGAACTCTCCCAATGGCAGCGACTACAGAAGTCTCAGTCCATTCTTCTAGATGGTAATTTTCATATTGTACATGTATTTCAAGTTCATTTAAGTGTCATTTGTATACTGTAGGTAATCACATGATTTTGAGTTCAATTTGCAATTTTGAGTCAAGTGTTTCAAAGATGAGCAAAATTACGGGCTTGTGCAATTCGTAGTCTTAATTCCGACTTTCGCTACAAAAATCGTGATTACTTTTTGATGATATACTGGTGTACATGCAAAAATTTCACCTTTATTGCGCTAATTTCAACTATCTGCACTAATCTCACTTTTCTGCATTCTGTTTTGGATTATTGATGCACAGCCAATCAACACACTGAAAATTTTGGATTGTATATTATAAATAGAGTTAACCAAAGTCGAGCTTCTAATTGAATTGTGTTTCTGTACATTGTTATCCCTCAGTCTACCAAAAAATCAATTCACTGTTAACTTTTGACAGTTTTTGGTTCACAGAAATTAGTTGTGAGAAATGTTTTGTTATCATTTATACTTTTTTAGGTCCATTCTCTCTTACTGGATTCAGAGTGAAGGTTTATCGGTGAGTACATTCACAACCTCTAGTTGCTTTTATAGCACTGCTGCTTTGATCGTTGTACATAGTCTGTTGTCCAGTTACTTAACTTTGTATTTTCACGCCATCAACCTTGTACTTGACCCAGTGCTCCAGTAGTCCATATTCGGTGTATCTTCCCTAATACATACTTAATCGACCACATCCGTGGAAGCTTCATTTGTTCTCCTTTTCTGCCCCTTTTTTTCCAAAGCGCAGTTAATGACGATAGAACTTCTAATCCATTCCTTTTAGGCAAACTTGTCGGCAGTGGTTCTCTGCTGTCATAACTGCTCATGATCTCATATCAAGGGTAGGTACTGTACTTCTAAATTGTCCCCCGCCTCTTGGCCTTTTTAATGAGGATTTCTCTGTTTTTAAAGTACATGTATTCCCAGCCACTTTGGTTTAAAAAAACCCTAGGCATAGCCATAAAGGAAGAATTAATATCAAAAGAGGGAGCACCAGTCCTTTTTTGTGTGGCTAATTCCCTTCTGAGATACGCATAACTTCCTTAAAAGCTTTTAAAACTGTGGTTATTTTTCATGGTTGAAACTTTTTTGAGAAGTGGAAGAATTAATATTTGTACATACTGGTACATGTACGGACATACTACACTGTAGGTTGAAACTAAATTGAAACTGTCAATTTTAGACTCAATTGAATTAAAATGCTTAGTGTGGCTCTTTTTTTCTTTACAGGTATTAAGTGTCATGGATGATACTGTATTGCAAACTCACAGAGTTGATCCAAGACTTGTACAAGTTATTCTACTGGCAAATGGTATAAAATAATTTTGTTGTTGCTGAGAAACATAATAAAACTAGAGGAATAGGGTGTGGCCCAAAGTACATTTGACAACCAGGCAGTGAACAATGTCTGTACAATGTTCAGTTTGTTGGTTATTTTACCCTTCATTACATTTTTTGACAATTGGAAATAATTTCCATAAACACCCAAACAATAATGTAAGCTGTAGCATAATTACGTTTGTGTGTTATTTACTAGAAAATAGCTTGGCACTAAGATACAGTAGCAGCTTCATTGCAAGAGCAATATTTAGACAATGTGAGACACTGCAGGGTATTGCTAGTAGTCCTCTATAACAGCTAAGACTAACCCTAGGTTAACCCGTTCCTAATCTTTCTGTAAGCTTACATGTACAGCGTAATTTAGGCTGAACATAGATTTAATCTTCTTAATCGAAATTGAATAGAGCTGATTTACCATGGCTCAGACAGCTTGTGCAGTGCAATGTATGGTACAGTACATGTTCACATTTACATGCATCTAGAACTGTACTCCTGCATGTATTATGTTCTCTTTTTGTGTAATTATTATAGAAATTAATAAAGGGTAATTTCAATTGCTCGTTTCCAAATGGCTTTGGTAATAGTGTTGGAATAAAATAATTATTTTACTCCTGTTGAAGTTTTCAAACACAAGTGAAAGTATCTTTTTGTTTTCTAGAGCCAGAGCTGGACAGTCTGTTGCGAGGGGAGCTTGTCCGTGTTCTACCCATGAGACAGCATCGTCACTCGCAAGTCATTATCACTGCTCCAATCACTCAAACAACAAATTCTGTTGTACCAACGGTATGGCAATCATGTTATTGTGGGAACTTAAGATAGGTAGAAAGAGACATAAATATTGACTGTACGTGTAGAAAGGTGGGTTGAAGGGGAGATGTGTGTGGGGTGGGAGAGGGGGGGGGGGGGCGGCGGGCATGAAGAAACGACAAAAGATGGTTCATGTGGTTGTGATGGACATTGCATGGAACAGCTGCATTAAAATTATTTTTGTTTGAGGATTTTGACATTGCCTTTTTGTGGCCATGTTTGTGCCACAAATTAATCCGTCTGGAATTGAACTCTCTTCTCATGCAAAAATGTTCGTTTGTATGAGTGATTCTGTAGCATTCCTTTCTTCAGTTCGTACAGGATATAGCTCGAACTCATGACTGACCAGCTCCCAGTTTGCTTTGACATGTATGTAGCTCAGGTGGTAGAGCAGTGCTGCACAATCGTATGGTCATGAGTTTGATCCCCATTCTAGCTTGGGATTTTTTCAGGGTTTCTTTGCAACTGCTTAGTTGCGATGATCTCCAACTCTTGTGTCTTTTTGTTTGTTTAGGTTAAAAAATATGGACACTGACCACAATTATAGTGAAAATAGTTAGACATCAGATAATGGCAACTGATAGTCTTCAATGCCGAACCTTCGATTGAACAGTTCACAAGAAGTCCTCAAAATACTCACTGCAATCAAAATTTGTCGCAAAGAAGGTCTCAAATGTTGTTGGAATCTGGCTACCGAAATTCTCTTTGCGTGGAAAAAGAAAAGCCAACCTAGGCTTGACTAGCGGCTATGATCTTCTTTGCTGTTTGCACTTTCTAGCCAAAACTTGTACAGTTTCTGTTCTTTGGTGGGATACCAACATTGGTTGCAGTCGCATTTAATAGGGAATGAACACCAGAGTTAATTAAACTTCTATTGTTCAGTGTTCCCCTAGGGATTCAAAACACCAGAGGGTTGACACTGGAGTAGTGTCAACACTAGTGGTTACACTGTGTTTCTCTCAAGTGTGCTTAATCATTGTAATCTGGCTTATCCAAAACACAAAGTAAACGGAAACCCTTTCCAACTTCACCGCGGCATTTTAATTACTGAGGTTTTTCCTCGATTGACTTTCCTGAGGCAACTTACTGTAAGAACCTATCTGTAACTTTCCCTCTGCAAAAAATTGGCCTGCAATGGGAATACCAAGGGAAAGTCGCGACAGGGTGACGCGGAAAAGGTCAATACTTTCAGGCAGTACTGTAATCAATGGGAATTGCTAAAAATACAAAGGAAATTGTAGACAGTGAGTTAATCTTTTTGACTGCCCTACAGTACCTCCTTTTGTTCTTTGTTTTTGTCTTATCCTTGGAACTTTTCCAGGAATTTGAACTCCCCATTATGCCTTCGAACACTTAAAAAATTTCATTCCCACTCCCTAAAGATTGAGACCTAGAACACTCTTACTGCATCTCCAAGATTTAGAAGCATGGACAGTTTCAGATACATGTAACTTTCTTTCAAAATTTTTATGGATTTTTTAGAAAAAGTGCCTTATACTGCGTTCTGTTCTAAGACTTATAATAATGTATTTTAAATTTATTTCTTTGTAAATCACATGTAATCATACTTCCCTTACAGCTTTGTGTGTGGATGCGATTTATTAACAGTAGTTTTTCCTTTTTGGATATTAAATTCATGCATGACATGTAATATCCAGAGTGAGGGCAATGTGCGAGCCAGCAAGCCATGTGAGTCATGCAAGCCCTGGCTGCAAGCTATTCGAGCCGTGCGAGCCATGTCTGCGAGTCATGCAAGCCAACATGGCAAGTCATGTGAGTCACACTGTTACTGAAAGCTTACCGTTTTAAATGGGTGCTTAGACTTAAATATAATTATACTGTTTATCAGCACTATTTGAAATAGGTGCGAGGCTTGCATGGTTTGCATGACTCGGTGGCTCACAGATTGTTTAGCCCTTAATATCCATATCTGTCACTTTCTGACATCTGATTGTAGTCATGGCAACTCTATGCTGGATTGTCTCAAGCTTCAAACTCCAGTGGCCTTGAAGATTCTATTCCAGCAACTTACCCTGTATGCGTGGCCTCCACTTGTACAAGACCCAGCACATCAAACTCTCCTTCAAGTGCACAAGCTGCAACCAAAGCAAGGAGAAAGTCTGCTGATGCCAAGTAATAATTTCTTTTCAATCTTATTGATTTTTTTTGGTGGTACCTTTTATTCAGTTTTCCTTTTGTGTACAGAAAGTGCATGAACAACAGAACAATGCTTGTAAAAAGTGTGTTGCTTGCAAAGTCATGCAGCTAAAGTGTGCATGCAAGCATATAAATGTGTACAACAGTATGTGCACTTCACATAAGCGCACATTCCTTGAGAATAGGCAGCAGAGAGATGTTGATTATATTAATTTGTGAGACTTTGAACTTTCCTGGCAAAATCATAGTTTTTATTCAACAAATGTGTCAAGATGTTAATAAATATGAAAATAAGCTGTATCAACTGAATGACACACCGACTGTATCTCACGTTCCCAATGAGAGTACATGTATTCCATATCATCAAGTTCACTGTTTTATATATGTCCAGAAATACCACTAATTACACATGTACAGTGTAGATGCATACGGATTTCAATAAGTGTTCGGAAGTGTCCTCTTGCTCTTCTCCCCAAATTCAACATCACTTGTGTCTCGGAATACTGGCAATTAATGTCACAAGGTATCGCCCAAATGTTCCTCAAGTAAGGAGAAAGTGGTGCATTTACCCTGACCTAAAAATAAACACTGGCTCACCTTATTCTTAGAAATAGATAGGAAATAGATAGGAAATGTGCTGGATATCAAAATTGCACCTGCGTCCAATTGCCTGGTGTTCGGTTCATATTCGTTGTGGTCCCTAGCTTGTCCCCAGACCCTTAAGGCCTGGTCAAACGCTTGCAACTTTTCAACGCAACATCTTGCAACATGTTGAATGATGTTGGCTCAAATTTGAAAATGGTCAATTTTTCGTGCAACATTTTGGATGTTGCATGATCTGTTGTACTCGTTTGGCCATGTTCACGCAACATTGTTGCGCTAGGGCATGCGCGTTAGGTCCACTTCTTGCGTGCCAGGTGCCTGGAGCCCATGAACGTTGGCATGTTGCGTTGAAAATGATGAAAATCTTGTTTGCGTTTGGCCACCCCGTTCAACACATGTCGCAACATCATGCAACAATGTTGCAAGATGTTGCGTCGAAATGTTGCAAGCGTTTGGCCAGGCCTTTAGCAGGCTTCACCACATCTCCCTTCCCCACCATAAGCGAGCCAGGCAAAATCTCTCCCCCACAGCAGATGAAAGATTACAATTTGAACAAAATGGGCACGTGAATTTAGAACAACAGTCAGTGTACAGGCTTAAAGTATCTTCAGACTGAACCCTTCTCAGTTTGGACCACGAAGGTATGGTGGGGACAGAGTTCAATAATAGTCCTGTAAACGGACCGATAGTTGTCACACATGATCGTGGATGAAGAGGAGGAAGGATTCTCCTGTGTTCATACATGTAGTTGTGTTTCTCTTTGGACCCAGTACTTGGATTTGTGGACATAAGTGCACTATTCACGGAAAGAAACAAACGTCATCACATTTCATAAAAATAATAATTAATGGCATGAGCCAATGAGCATTTTAATTCATTCTTCGTCAGCAAACAATATTATTTTTGTTGATAAAGTTTGCCCCTATGGAACTGCAGTGAACTATTTTGTATTTTGGTGACAGCTGTTTCACAAACAATGTACAAGCACTTATGGCTTGTTTTTTAAATAATTATTTTTCACAAATATTTTCTTTTCTTTTTGGCTAATAATTTAGCACAACATCAGTGAATCAATGAGTGCATTATGAGTTGATGTCCTTTTTGAGTGAGAGTTGAAAATTTAAGGCCAAACAGCATTGCTTAACCACTAAAACGTTACAGCCATAGTTTGTCCCCCGCTCTGCATCAGTGCTCTGTTTTACCTGTATTTAAATCTCCTTTAGCTACACTGAAAGGAAAGAAGTTGAAACAAGAATGTGAGATCCAGGGATCGAACTCAGGACCTCTTGCACCAAGGCCGTGCACTAACTGACTGTATCATCCTTGCTCCATAAATACAGATAAAACCTAACAATGAATATTATAGATTGATTAAAATTTCTAGTAAATTGCTGGAATTCCGCTAACTAGTACCGGTATCCCATGCTTTAGAAGAGAGACAGTTGTTTTAAAGCTGGATTTCTCACACTTATCTTGTTTTCATTTTGCAAGGAATCGAACCTTTACATCCCGAAGAAACACAAGATCAAACTCTTCAAGCAGTCCAGCGCCATCCATAGAAACTTGCCAACAAACCCCTCAGACACTTCAGTCAACTCTTTCTGGTTCACCAGTTGCATCGCCTGTTGCAAACCAAAGGACACCTGTCTATAGCTCTGGTCAGCTAAGCAATAAAACATCACCTGTTGCATGCACTTCGTCTCCAAGAAACTCAGGCTTATCCATGGGATCCCCTTCATCTACTTCATCAAAAGGTTCTTCGATCAAGCAACCCGTGTCACCCAAGGCATCTCCAAACTTGCTCCAGTACAACTCATCACCTGCTTCAAAAGCCAGGGTGAACAGAAGCCCTTATAGATCCAACCCATTCTGTTCATCCCCAGATATGTCATCCATGGTCAGCATGGCAAGTCCAATATCCGGAATGGCGCATATGGGTATGTGCTCACCAAATCATGTGGGGCATTCTGGGGTGCAGAGCCCACATCATCTGTATTCTCACACCATTGGTCATCTCAACCTTTCTCCCAATCATCTATATGCATTACAACTACAGCAGCAACAGCAGATGCCAACAATGGAACAACAGGATTTTCTTACCAAACTGTGGCATCAAAATTATCAGAATCTCCTGCATCAATATCAGATGCAATGCTATCAGTTACAGCTCTTTTTCCAACAGCAGGAGCTTATTCAGCAAACACCCCTCACACTGGAACAGCAAAATTTATTAGCTGTGTGTTACAACCAACTTTTTCACCAATATCAACGAGCACAGAACTTGCAGCAGCTTGCAACTTCCATGTGCCATCCTATTGGTGACCAAGAAGGAAGTGCTATTGGCACATTACCAGAGAGAATTCAACAAAAGCTGCGGGAAAACCAGGAACGCCAGAAGGCAGAACTGCAAAATCTCATGCCAAGACTGGAACCAGAACAGCTTCAGACATGCTTCACTTGTCTTCAGCAGCAGACTATGACACCGGAGCAAATCAAAGATCTTTACTCGCTGCTAATTCAACAACAGGAAGCACAAAATAGGCCGACTTATGCACCTGGAGAGCAACACGAAGAGGAAAGACAGAAAACAAGAATACATCAGTATCTTGAGCAGAGTCAGGTATGTGTCTGATGGCTTCTGGCTTGTTAAAGCTCTGTTTTGGCCAAAGCAATCAGCCCAAACTCTCCTCCCCATCCCTAGACTAGTGAGTCTGATACAAGCCCTGGAAGCTGATGGCTTAAAATTACTGAATTACGGCATCGTCTCTTCATTATGGGAAAAGAATACTACAAATTGATAAGAGTAGGAATACAAAGATCCTTACCCTTACAATTATTGTAATATAATTATTGTATTATAGATCAGGAAGAATAAACTTGTCTTGTCTTGTCTTGTTCTTGCTTATCCATTATAGGAGCAGTTGAAGAAATTTCTCCAGTTGCCAAAGTCTCTATCTTTTTCGCAAGATGCGGTGCATAATCAAGTATCCAAACCAGAAACCAGCAATTCATCACCTCAAAAAAACTCACCATCATCGCCATCGTCATCTGTATCTCCTCCATCATCAGCATCTTCTTTCACTGTACACTATCTTCCAACATCATCAGACCCAGTTCAATCATCTTATAGTAAAGGCACAGAGAAACCTAAGAGCCTGCCATGTGAAGCAACAGTCTCGTTAGAAGCACCCAGGCAACAGGCAAGCCAGAAGGCTGCTGAGATTGAGCTGAAAGTAACAACTACTGATGAAGAACGGAGAAGGTTTGTCTTTTTGGTGTTGCCTTGTTGTCTCTGTTGAAAGTTGCCCATTTGAACATGCTTATTCTCTTGCCAGTTGTACATTATGTAAGAGAGAGAACAGTGAGAACTGTGCAAGGCATCTTCAAGTCCCTCACGCATGGAAAGTGGTGTCAGGAAGGATTTTGAATGTCTTAAAACAATAATATTCTTTATTTGATTCAGTTTAGTGCTAACCTAAGTCTGCATGTTCCTTGAATCAAGGTATCTGGTTATGACCCTGGCCCTTAACTAAACCTTCATTACTACAATCAGTTGCTTAGGCCAACTCTTTAAAATCAGTTCTAAGAACTCCAGCCCCACATTGTGGTGGTCTACATCTGCAAAGGGGGTCCAGTAAAGGCCCTTGGTGTCCACATTTTCGATTCGGGTCCAAACCTGTGTAGAAGGTCCAAATGTGCTCTGAAAACGAGGCTTTTCCATGAGGCATGAAGCAACTGAACCTTGGGATGGGAGACCATCCTTGCGCTATCTCCAACAGATTGCTGCTTACACAAGTTTGGTTTGTGTTTGTATACTGTTCCAGGGCCCAGTTGTTCAAAAGCCGATTAACGCTAATCCCAGGTTAAAAAATAACCAAGGAGTTTATTTCTCTACTCCCAAATGCTTTTTAATGCTGATATTCGGCAAAACTTTACATTAGAATAAGTTAATCTTGGAAAACAGAAATAAGGAAAAGAAACTTTCATCAAAAAGTTGAAAACATAAAACAAAAGTTTACGCTAATCCTGGATTAAGTTAATCGGCTTTCGAACAACCGGGCCCAGGTATACAAATGCCAGACAAAGTCCATGGCAGGTTTTAAACTAATGACCCTAAAGACAAATGAAGAATCTTGTGTGCTTACCAGTGTGCCCCAACATTTAATCCAAGTTAACCGGTTTTATTTTTCTTATAGCAGCTCCCCACACTCTGTTCTGGAAAAGCTTTTGCAAACACATGTTCAAGCTGTAAATAGACAGGAGACAGTTAAGGTTGAAGCACTTTTTTTCTTTCTTTCATGAGTTGTCAATTATTCCTATGAAATTGAGGCAAATGCATTTAGTCATTGTCATGTTTATATACAATAGTTTGGCTAAATGAGATTTTTCCAAGTCCTTAATTTTCCCAGCCAAACCTTATAATATTGACAATCAAGTGATTAGTATTCTTGGCCTTTACCTTGGGTTTGATTCCTATTGAGCCCTTTGGGTCGATGTCATATTTATCCCGCCCTACGTACACTGTGGCAAAGAAAACCGACGGAATATTGTCACGCAGGAGGTTGTGAGTTTAACTCTGGCTGTACCAACACTCAGGGTCTTAAACTAACTGAGGAAAAAGTGCTGCCTTTGTAATAATAATGATTTATTACACTTGCAAATGGTTAGACTTTCAAGTCTTCTTGGATAAGAACTATAAACCGTAGACTCCGTCTCACAAAGATCTACACACTATTTGAGGAGAGTGTGGGATGAAGTTCCCAGTGTTATGACCTGCCAAAACTTCAACCTGCTTATTAAGCAAATTACATAACAAACAAACGAACGATGCCGGAAAGACTTTATGGCAATGTTTTAAAATTATTAGTGATAGCAGTAGTTGTTGTCGTTATTACAATGGAGGCGGTGGTGGTGGTAGTGGTGGTAGTTGTAGTAGTAGTAGTATTAATTTTAATGATGATGATGATGATGATGATGATAATAGTAATAATTATCACTTGATTTAAGTCTTAAACTCACCTGGTTCACATACTCATAGTACTGCAAGTGCTCTACTGATAATAGACCTTTTTGCAGATATGGTAGCCATTTTGATTTCTATTGTTTTGAAAGACATTATGGGATGCTCAGGGGGCAAATTTATATGTATTTGCTCCCTGGGCATCCCATAATAGCTATTCAAAACAATAGAATTCAAAATGGCAAAAAGGTCTCCTGGCTTGTGAGGATACAGTACTGGTCCCAGTTGTTCGTACGATGGATAGCGCTGTCCGCCGGATAAATCTATCCAGTGGATAAGTCATAGCAAAGCCAATTGCGCTATCCAGTGGATTGTAATTTATCCGGTGGATAGCGTTATCCACCTTTTGCACAACTGGGGCCAGGACTGGAAATCAAATGAAATCACAAAGGGGGGGCCAAGGCAAAATTTACAAAAATGGCCGATTTTTTGGTCGAACTACGGACAGATCAAATGAAATGTTTGGTTTTTTTTTTGGTAAGGGAGTAAAACACTGGTACCTGGAGAAAAACCCTCCGCAGCATGGTAGAGGACCAACAAACTCAATCTTGAGTTTGAGTCCGGGAATTGATCCTGGGCCACATTGGTGAAAGATAGCCCCACCCCCTCCCCCCCCCCCCCCCCCCCCAAAAAAAAAAAAAAAAAAAAAAATCATAAATCAACCTGCAAGTAACTACATTACTTGGCACAACAAGAGTTTTAAGATAATTCTGCTCTTAAAAACACCAGTACAGGGTTTTTCCCTACTAACGGTTTTATTATCAATGTGTGGCCTTTTCTTTTACAACAGTTCCTTCTCAATAGTTCATTCATTTTGTCAGGGTCTGGAAGGCTCAGTAACAAATTTGCCTTTTTTGGTTTCAGGGAAGAAAGGCGAGAGTTTCATCCACTGAAACAAAAAGGCAAAGAAAATCTAAAGAAGCGACAGGTTCAAAAACGGAAAATAAGGATTTGTGTTCGTCGAAAAAGGAGATTCAACCTCTCAGAACATCAGCTTTGCAACCTGATACACTCACTGAAAGTCCAGTTTCTGGCTCATCTGTAGGTAATAGTTCTGGAGTGCAAGAAATCTTGAACAGTTCGGTCGATCAAAACTTTACAAAATCTGTGCAAGTATTCATTGAAAAGCTGCATGATCTTCCGAGAAATTCAGGTCGTGTGAATTCTCACTCTGCAAAGGAAAAGTGTCAAGCAGAGAATGAGGAAAATGACATAATTTCAGGTGTGTCGCCTCCCTTGTTGGGCAGTGAGAGCGCCAAGGTGCATGCGCGAGACACTGCAAACGAGGCTTCCCCTGGGAGTCCTTTACGTGGGGATTTGAACACAAATCACAAGGAAGGGCCAAATATTGGTGCCAAGAATATTGATTCCACAATAGTTCTCAATGGCGAATTAACATCTTTAGATGAAAATCACTCTGACAGTATGTCAGTTACATCAGTGGAAGGTGTTGGAGCAGACAATACCAACACTGTAGTTGCAAGAGTTTTGTTTAACGATCCGTTATTAAAACAAGCACAAACGAATGCGACTACAGGCTATGAGAATGCATCGGAAGGCGATACCAAGGAAAAAGACCACAAAATGTCGACATTATACACGCAAATAAGAGGGAAAACAAGCGAACACAAATTAACTTCATTTGGGAAAGAGAAAGAGAGGCTTACAACATCAAAGGGCTTGGAAAAATCATTGGGAAAGGATTCGGAGAAAGAGGAATCTCCGCGGGAACTCAGAAGTTCTTCACTGGATAGGATTTGTGATGGATCTGAACCTGCAGAAAACGAAACAGAAAAAAATCAGCAAAATCTTTTGCTCGAAAACTCTTCAACTTCTGTAGAGTTACCGCGACCGTCAGAGTCACAAACTGCTTTGAGTTCAGGATCAAAACATTTAACAAATTGTTTCTCAGTGTTTTCTTCGAATTTTTCTGACAACAATGACGATTTGTTTTCTAATAAAGAGGTTAAAACTTATTCCAAGAAGTTAACCAAGAGGAAGTCTTGTGCCAAAGAGGACAGTTTTGAAGACAATTCCGGTCTTAGTAAAGTTGTTAAGATGGACAAAGGCGAGTCTTCGGAGGTAGATATAGAGAAATTAGTTCAAGAAAATGGGAAAGTGGCGATTAAACAGGATTTTAGCAACACACTGGTTAATACCCCACCCATGTCAAAAGGGGTGAGTAAACATAATAAACTTGAAAAACTGTGTTCCCAAAAGGGTAAAAGGTCAAGGAAAAAGCTGACAGCTGAAGAAAAATTACCACCCAAGAAGTCAAAATGGGAAGAAAAGAAAACGAAAAGACGGAAAAGTAGTTTACTCGAGAAAAATTCGGTTCAGTCTTTAGAACTGGAAGTTGAAAATAATGGAGTTGTGAATTCTGTCAGTTTTGTGGCTGATCAAGCAGTTGAAGCAATGGCAGTCAATCACAGTCCCACTGCGAAAAATGCTCCTGACGCACAGTTTGAAGATACGAAACTAGACAGTGAAAAAGTGAGCATGCGCAAGGAGAGAATTCGAGAGATATCAACCAATAAAAAGCTACTGAAATCTAAAAGACAAGTTACAATGGCTGATGAAAATGACACTGCCGATTCGTCTGTGGTTGCCGAGAATAAATCGTTGAACAAGAGTAGCTTTGAGTCAGTTGTGGACTCTGTTTTGGACGAAGAAATTCCTGTCATTTATAATGGCGAAGGTGAGTGGTTTATACAGTGAATGTACACTTAGCCAACGAGCGAATTCAGAGACCTTTCGTGTAAATGATGTGAAACGTACCCTGAAAGGCGTGTACAATGCAAATAGTAGAATGGTTGAATTCTTCAAGAACTGCAGTCGAGCGTTTCTTGAAACTCCCGACAGTTTTTGCTCATATTTGGGGTAAAACAAACCCTTCTAAATTTTCAAAGCATAAGACGAAGCAAAAGCTTGACATTTATCTACCTGCCATTACTTTTTCTCCATCAAAAATGAAAGATGATTCTTGTTGAACAAATATGAAATAGTTCAGATCCAAGGGCGTCCTTACGTTTGGAATTCCCTATATTCGTGACTTGACTTTATTCCTTAGATATTCTCCAGTGATCTGGTGACGTAACTCGGAGGACTGCCGTATCCCACAAGTGCACGCGGCCCTATTTTCGAATTCAACATGGCACAAGCGAGGATAGATCTCGTCGGGTCTACTAGAATGTTCATTCAGTAACAGGAAATGTGGTAGACACAGAATGATCTGTTGAGTTTTGGCGATGGAAATACCGCAGGGATTTTGAAAACAACACCTAAGGCCGCGCGCGGTTGTGGGATACGGCGTTAAATGTTTTCTTCCCAGTCCTCCAAATTACGTCGCCAGATCACCTAGCTTGTTTAAAAACATTAATTTTAAGTCTTCCATCCTCTGACTTGTTGTCCTGTTCATTAACTGCATCGGATATGGGAGCCTACGTCTGTTATCAGGCTTCCTTCATTTAATTATATACAGTAGTTGGGGAATTTGTTTGGAACTTACATACATACTTAATTGACCACTCCCCATAGGGGCTTTTCAGGGTCTATGAAACACAATCACTATCGAACAGAACATTCAACAACAGCTGTTAAGAATCCCAAGTGGTCAGAGGCAAGCTAGTTGGCTATTTACAAGTGCAGCTGAGTAGTTAAACCAGGCACTACCAGGAACAAATTCAACCGATGGCCAGAACGTGTCTTGAACCCGGGATCCCGGATCTCAAGGCAAGCGTCCTAACCATTGGGCCGCACTGCCTCCTGAACGAATAAACGAGCGGATTTAGCTTTGGAATGGCTTTTCGCTTTTCGAGACCCGTGAGAGACGAGCTGAAAACATTGGTTTACGAAGAAGGGTATACTTTGTAGTGTGCGGTCAAACTTAGGGACACTAGATTTCGGGATCACATCTCGCTCTGTCTGAGTGACGCGTGTCATTATTACATTATTATTAGAGCTGGATGTGGACTAGCTAGGGATATTCGAAAATTCAATTCCTCATAACACTTTCCCAGCTCACAAACAGTAGCACTTTAATGTAAATTTGTTTGTTTTGTTCTTGGGCAGAAAGCCAAGAAATTTCGGATGGCAACATAACGGAGCTCACTCTTAAAGGTAAGAGTACCGTTTTGTTACTGAGTGATGGTCAAAGATAACGTAACTTTGCATTAGTGATGTTCAAAGGAATTCTGACAACCCAGACGTAAAGTTTAGCAATACGTAAACCCAGAATCCCTGTGATTGCCTCACACACTCTCTGTTAGCGACCACTTCTCGTAAGCGACCACTTTGTAAACAACCTTTTTTTTTTCTCAAGAGCTCTCTCGAGACCGCGACCACTTTTTATACCCAAAGTTGACACGTTTTTTTGTTTTCTGTTTCCGATATGGGACCGTTCGACATGATCAAGTATGATCGTTTGTAAATCATTAAATGATTGGTTGTTAAGCGGTTGAATACGACTGAGTAGGAATGTAAATACAGCATCTTGATTTCAGGTTGACGTTGTTTTGCTAGTTTTTGTTCGGTTTAAATTTCAGGTGATTTGAATTACATGAGACACATTGACAATAAATTGGTTTCTAATTTTAGCTTTGTTGATCTTTCCGGTAAGCGACTACTTTGTCGTGCCCCAATGGTGCTTGCTTATTTCGACAAAGTTGATGTATTCAGAAAATAAATGTAACGCTTTTTAGGCTTTTCTTTTCCAGGAGGTGTTGATGAAAAATTAAAACCTGTGACGAAGCCGGAAAAGCAAAAAAAGAGAAGAGAACCTGCAACAAGGGAAGTGAAAAAAAGGGAAAGGAAGAAAAGAGTCAAGAAACGTAGTGAAAGTGACGGTATGTAACAACACATCAGCAGGGGGTTTGTGTACGTCTTAAAAAATCCTTGAATAGCCGTTGTTATGCTTGTGAAGCAACGACGCCGTTTGATATACACATGTAGTGCACAGTCAACATACCGGTAGCCAAGATTAACACTTGAAATCCAAGAACAAGAGAGGTAATAACAAGAGTTCGTTGACCTATCGTTTTGAATATTTACGCGGTAAATATTTTTGAGTTTGTAACATCATTCGGATTTGAAAGTATCCGGATTCGACTGTCCAGACAATGCCAAATTCTTTGCGTATTCAAAAACTTCTACTCTGGAGAGCGGATTTCAAAATTTGCGGATTCACATGCTGGATTTGCCGGATATGTGTGGAAGTAAGGCGAATCCGCAAAGAAAAAGTTGTGGATCAAAAAATATCGGGGTACGTGTGTACGGGGTCTTTAAAAGTGTTTACCCAATTTGTCCCACGAAGATTACAACGAATAAAATGATCGGCGCTTAATTCTGCCGGGCGTTCATGATTTCACTTAAATTCACTTTTTTTTTTTCTGTTGCCCTGTGAGTAAGTAGTGCCTACTGCCGTCGTAATAATTATGTCTTTACGAACTGTTTCGTCTTCGTCTGTACTTTCCAGGCGATTCAGTGTCACCAACTTCAGAGCAGTACTTTCTTCAGGTACGTGAACTGTTATGTCACAACGTAGGGAAGTAAGGATCCATTTTTGAAACCTAACTCAAAGTTTAAACGTTCAAAATCATATATCGAGATCTTGTGCATCTCATTTTCAGAAATATATAGATAGTTTTTTCGTATAAGGAAAATGGAGCTTCAGATAGGTGATTTTGCAAATTTCACGAACAACTGGTAGTATTTTTAGTTCCGTTTATTTCATTCTAGTCATACGTTATGTCATTGTATTATTGCAGTCCCTATTGACAGGTCTGCAAAATTGTTTTTGGTTGAACACTGATTTCACAACATCTTTTAACACTTTGAAAGTAGCTTCAATTCTAGACAATTAAGTTGTTACTGTCATGTAACGATTAATTCGTCTTTCTGTCTAGGATCATGTCTGTGCTGAATTTGCCCATTTGCCCAAGTGTAGGGATTGCCGAGATTTTCAAGACGAGAAAACTGGGTTTGAATTCTGCAGATTCAACATGTTTAGAAGGTTGGTAAAAAGAAGAAGCTTGAGAACGACATTTGAACTGTTATATGTTCCCTTCGGGTGGAAAAATGTTAAATTGTTGCTGGTGTAATTGTGAAGAATCCTGTTCACACCAACTAAACCAGTTAAACGCAGTGAACATGGCTTAATATCCTAGCCTTGTTTGAAAGCAATATCCATGGGCGTTTAGTGTCAACAAAATCCATGCGCGATTTGCACGACACATGGCCTGGTCCTTTGGGTCTGTCCAGTGTTCACACATATTTTTGATGTTTTATTCTTTCATCCACTCGTAAACGGTGTTTTCGAGCACCATAAAAGAAGGTTTTCAAAGACGCTCTTTAGAGTGGGTTTTTATGAAAATGCCGGCTTGCGTCCACGCGAAAACAGGGTTTTCGAATGTGATGACGTCAGGTCTCTCTCGGTCCTCGTTCTCGCACTAGAAGAATAATGAATAAAGCCAACTATGTCCAATAAAAGAGTGCAGTATTCAAGCATTGATAAAAAAAAAACTATTTTAAAATAACTATTAAAAGCCCTAGGCCTGAATTTAAAGGTGAACTGAAGGTGAAAATCAGCAAAATTTCCAAAATTTTTTTGGAAAGCCTAAGATAAGTTAAGTTTGTGTAGTTCTTTCTTCTCGTCCCTTTTTTTTTGCGAGCAAATTACGTTCGAAGTTGGGCCTTTCCCGCTTTTTCGGCCTTTTCAGTGCGGGCTCAAAAACTAAATCAGCAGCCTGCTGTGACGTATGATATGGGCATCAGAGATTTCATAATCAAGAGAAACAAGCGAAACACAAGTGCTTCCGTGGATATTTTTGTTGTTTTGCTCTTTTCTTTTCAAAATGAGCTGTGTTCAATATTCACCGCAAACATCAGTCAAAACACTGCTTCTACAGCAAGAGCCATAATTCTTGTTCTACAGTGTATATGGGGCGCTCTCGCATATCTTCCCCATATCATACATCAGAAGCTGCAAAAATGACCGCTGACTCCTCCATTCTGAGCCGCAATGCTGATGGCCCAAAAGCGGAATAAAAACCTTTTTTTAGGTGGAAAAACGACGGGTATGCCAGAAAAAAAGTTGAAAACATTGTTATGCATGGTCTAAAGTGTAAATAAATGCTCGTTTTTTTGCCTTTAGTTGCCCTTTAAAAGTGTTCTATGTACTGCTTTTCGTGTCTGCTTTATCTTTCTGATCACGCTTGCAATTTCCGCCCCCCTTAAGACTCAACATGGGTAAGGATACTGTGCCAAAAGAGATCCAGAATGTCCGAGTACTTGAACCGATACGATTTCAAACTTGTCGACAATTTTAGCGGCTCCTTTGACTTTACACTCAAGCAGAAGTCCCTAACCCAGATTGCACGCGCAATCCTTCGCGTGGCTACCTGCTTTCAGAAGCTTTGTGGTCATCAGACTCAATCTAATTGGGCATTTAGTAGCGAGCCCTGTATTCCAAATTTAGATAATACTGTAAGCTGATGGACCAAGGCCAAATAACAGGGTTGAATTTCAGACTCAAATGTTAGGTGCAAGTTGGTGTTGTCCTAAGCAGTGTGTGTATGTGTATGGAAAGAACTCAAGTGAGGCCAACGCTACTGTGTGCAACGGTGATCTAATCCGGAGGTCGTGGGTTCGATTCCCACCCGGGTCAGAGATTTTTCTCTGTCCTTGTGTGTTGCATAAGAAGTTCCTGATGCTGTGGATCAGCGAAGGTTCTTCATCATCACATGCTCACAGTAGCGTTGTCCTCACTTGAGTTCTTTCAAATGTTAGGATTTACTGGGTTTTTTCGCCGATCTCGACATGCTGCGAGCAAGCGTAAACACCGAACCAACACGGGGCCAATCGGTGCTTGTGCATGGTGGGATCATATTACCACCTACGCGCCTTCGTTATGGGACGCCATCGTATTTCCATCGTTTGACTGTTTTGGTATGGACGTGCAAAAACGATTCAAATTCGTTACGCGTGGAGGTGTATTTTTTTTGAAAACGGAGGGAAAAAATCGCCGTTTTAAAAAGATATCGTGATATGTGTGAACAGGGATCGAGGAACACATAAGACAGATCTAGCCCGTAGTCAGACACATCACATTGTATGCAATTTTTTGTCTCGACTCCCCACCCAAGCCTGATTATTTTTAGCTTGTGCAATTGCAATGGTCAGTTATAAAATGAGTCTTTTACTTTCTCAATTCAAGGTTGAGAAAGAGGAGAAATGGAACAATCTTGGCTGCAGGTTTCCAGTTGCCTGATCATGTTGCTGCAGAAGATTTACTGCCCTGGGTAAAGGGGGACAAAGGTTTGTATATATTGGAATGAATCTAGTGTTTTGTAAGATGAGTTTCGTAAGGACGCTGCAGAAGTAAAGGAAGATTTTACTGGGAACAAAGGAGCTTTGGTTGGACGTTAGATCGGGGCGAGCATACACTTTATTTAGGGTGTATACGGGGTGACTAAATGAAAACACCGGTTCCCGTCTGTTGGCTGTTTGTTATAGAGAGAGATATAGGTGCGTTTACGTGAAACGACAAATAGCATGCTGCTCTCTGTCACAAAAGCGTGCCGTATACGCAATGCTAAATATCTCTATCTTTATCACCTGAACGACGTCTGTAAATACCCGGCCTTTCTGTACGGCTTGAGAAGTCGGGGCGGCGTAGTAGTCTTCATTCGCGCCTCCCTCCCTTGCAGTCGTATTTGTGGGCTGAATTTCAGGTGATCAACCTAATTCGGTTTAGAAAAATCAGCGATATTACACGACGTTTCGAAAGTCATCTGCACTTCAAATTCAAGTGATAAATGTAATGGTCGTTTCAAGTTTAAATTAAGTGGTTGTTGTGTTTTTTTTTTTTTGTGGGTTTTTTTAAGCTCGACTGTCTAATCCGTCTAATCCTCGAAATCCATGCCTGGATTCCTTTACATAAGGCGAGAGGTTAATAAGTCTGTCTCCAGAATCACTAACTGCCAATTCCAGATCAAAATTTAATTGCAATGTGCAACGGTCTTTTATATTGAAAGGTGAATTTAGTTTTTAAATTTGTTTTCTGCGATTAGAAATGATGGACAAGGAAACTTCCCTTTACGTCTTATTTAATATTGGCGACCAATTTTGCTCTGTCATGGAAGAAGAAAAGAAAGCCATCATGCAAGCTGGAGAAAAAGGTAAGGCGATGGATTAAATTACGTGCGTAACGAACAGATTTCAAAATGCATCCCAGACTATGGAGTAGCCTGGCGGTATGAGGGAGCTTAAGCACGCACGTTTTTGAGACGCGAACAGCAACCGGAAGAGAACATTTCGCGTGCCATGGCAGTGGTGTCTCCCAGATTTTTATACTAATCATCTCTAATGGAGAAACGATACTTAGCAATGTAAATGTGGTTGTGTGAAGACAAGCCAAAAGGGAAGAGAGCTCACTTCCGGTTGCCGTCCGCCTCTCAAACACGCGCATGCTTAAGCTCCCTATTAGGCACTTTAAGAACTACGACGGCGACGCTCGATGAAATATAACTTGGCTCTATCAGAATTCTTGCACGATTATTCAGTCTCGTTCACGTCCTACAATATGGACGAAGTATCCCAAACATAACTTGCCACGAGCGGTTTCAGAGTGAAAATAGAGAATGAAAGATTCTCTGTTGCATGCTTACGTTGTCGTGAAAATCTCAAATTTGGTGACTGCACGTCGTCGTTATGCAGAGGACCGCAACGTGTAGCACGATTATTCTTGCTCTTTTAACCAATGATCTAATTGTTTTGTGGCATTGTCGTAGTCGTAGCCGTCGTCGTTTCTTAAACTCCATATCGTGGGCGAGAGAGGCAAATTAGCGAGCGGCGAAGCCGCGCGGAGACTCTGGGGGGGGGGGGTATGGGGGGTGCTAGCCTCCCTATTCTCCGCGAGGCCTCGCCGCTCGCTAATTAGCCAATACAAAAGTACCGCCAGCTAAGCAGGTTGACTATAAAGCTTCAAAGTTTTAGGATGTGACATGTGGACATTTTTTAGGCGTCTACTCAATATGGTCTAGTTTTTCAAGCTAGCCCTCTGCCTTCCGTTTCCTTATTTAACCTTCTCAGAGTTGTGTTCAAGTCTTCTCGGTGTTCACTTTACTTAACTTTGGCAACAATTTAGGAACTTGTGCTAATTTATTTCATCGCAGTTAAAATTAGTGGACTACGTTACAAGGACAAGACGGGCCGGGCCCTTTTAGTCTCTTTCGCAGACGTCTTTTGGGCGTCACGGAACAATCCCGTGGAGCGTCGCGTGACGTCGCGAAGGAGACTAGGGCCCTTTTTGCTTCTTAACAAAAATTTTTTTATGATTAATTTGTGCGTAAACGCAAATACCGGGAGCGGGCGAACTGTGATTATTTCCCTGGTGATTGGTTTGTTATTCCACTCGTATTCTGGAGCACGGATTTGATTGCTTTCCCAATCGATTTGATAGCCAAGAGATTTATCAGTACAGCGCGGCCCGGCGAAGATTTTCCATTTGGTGTTAATTGAAAAACCTGTTTTCTATTATCATCTTTCTGCTGATAAGTTCTTCGAACAGCGAAAACAATGTGGTAACTATACAATTACATCCAGTTACCTTGTCGTTGAGTGACAGTCACCGACACTGAACGCTGCTGCTTTGCCTTTAATCCTTTTTACTCATTATCGTCGTCATCATTTATTATTTATTATTTATTTGTCATTTGTAATTATTACTTACGGTATCTTATGGGAACAGTAGTAGAGAAAAATCCAAGATCAAAGTCTGAAACTCATGCGCTTTGACGTTTTTTTCTGTTGCAGTGTCAGTAGCGTATAAGCGTGCTGTTCAAGGTGTAAGAGAGATGTGCGATGTATGTGCGACTACCATTTTCAACATGCATTGGGTGTGTCACAGATGTGGTTTTGGAGTGTGTCTTGATTGCTATAACCTGCGAGTCAAGGAAAGAGAAGAGCAGTCCGGTAAGATGTGTTGCATTCTTGACCTCGAGTTCTGTTACACCAACAGGTGTAGGGTGGTCTTGCTCCTTGTTGTTCTAGACTAGTTCCTTTAGACATTCTCCACTATTTTGTTGCTGAACCATTGAATTCGACTGAAGTTTTCTTAAAGAGTAATTTGTAGCCCAAGTGATTTTGCTCACAGCATGGTAGGCTGCACGGTGGAATGTTTTACATGTCATAAAATAGGCCTTATGCATATGCTCAAAAATTCACCACCAAGCCTCGTTTGCACAAAATTATTCACATTATCTGGATGTGAAATATTGTTCGCACGTGGGTATCCTTTTCAAGTCTGCTTATTAGGGATTCAGCTAAAGCTAAAATTTGCAGGTTTGATTTTCGAAATCGAGGCTTGGTGGTGAAATCAGCTAGTCAGACGTCATCACGCATAAGGGCTATTGTAACACGGCCGTAGGAAAGGCCTTGCGCAGAGTGGCATCGAATGCAACAAATCAATTTCTCTTGCGAACTACTTAAGCTGGTGTTCACAAGCGACACTAGCATGAGACACGGGCGCACGCATTGACTTGCTGTCAATTAGTGTATTTGTGAGTTATTGCGTCTTTTGCTTGTGCTTGTACTTGCGTCACTGGTTCTTACAAAACTTCTATTTCTTGCAGGACTGGTTGGCAAGCGAGTGTTTGAGTTTAAATGGCTGGCGTGCTGCCCAGGAGTTTGTCATCAACCCAAGTCTTTATCTGTGACGCAGATCATCCCCAAGACAAGTAACTGAATTGTTTATCCGCGTAAACATTATGGGGTTTGAACGAGGAAGGGGGGGGGGGGGTGGTTTGCGTGGTGTTAGGATTAGGCCTACGATCGTTTTACTACAATGAGATTGCTCCATTTTGATAATTTCAGCAGTGTGAAAGACAACTGCGTACCAAACTTAGTTTGATACTGCAAAGGAGGACTCGGATTTCTTCCGAGCATCGCCGAATCATCATAGAGTAAAGCCACTGACAAGTTAAAGCTCTTTCTAAATTTCATTTTCTCTAATTCTCAACCTCTCTGCTTTAATTTCCCTGAAACGATTGAGGTCTTTGTGGAAGGACAAAAAAATAGTAATCATTCTTCTGCACCTCGACTCTGTTCGTTCTCGTCTTGCTCAAATAAAAACTAGTCAAGAAATCTAAAATCCCCAGCCTGAATTAGCTTCCAAGCATTATCAAGATTACCGAATTTGAGCGCGATCGGAAATAATGCAAGTCAATGTAGGCTTTTTGATCGACCTCACCAACATTGCAAATCTGTTTTAAATATGGAATTGCTGACCTTTGAGTGACATGGAAACGAATCAGTAAGAACCAGATATCAGCCATTGTCAAAAATACCATAATGCTCTTTGTTTGTCCCTCCAAATATTTTCTCTTGGGACCATTTTAAGTCCCAAGAGAAAATGGAAACAATGCTTATGCAAAATTTTGGAGGGACAAAGAGTAGTATGGTATTCTTGATAATGGTCAATAACCCACTTTCAATATATTAAAATTCAGTCCTAGACAAAAGGCATCATCTCGAGGCTCTTGGGAATAAATGTAAGGATTTGTATGAGTTTATTCCCCATACCCTCGAGATGATGCCTTTTGTTTGGGACTGAATTTTAATACATCAAAAGTGGTGGCTTATAAGATTGATTGAGGGAATTTAAAAGTCTGGTGGGAAGATTTTGTCATTCTACTTCAGTCGATCGCTGTTCCTTCATAGTTTTCTTTTAAGTTTTCGTATTGCAATGCTATGTTCTGTTGTTTTATTATTAAGTGCTCTTTCCTCGGGGTCTGGTGCCGCGCTGCATTAGATGAGGAATACGTGGTTTTTAATGGTTTTTCGTAACTATCTGGCGTGGCACAATTCGTTTTAATTTAATGCGCGTCTATGATGGTAATGTGTTGTACAGAATCCTAGTTGATGTCACTTTGAGCAGTGGATTGACGACACATCCTCAATAAACTATTTCACATTGCGGTCTCGTTGTAGTGAAGTTAGATTTTCAAACTGGGTACTATTTTTTTGTGTTTGAATGCAGTGCTTAAATTTTGAAGAGGTACCTGTGTTTGCAAGCTGTCAGTGCCTGTAACTGCTAATGCTTTTTTTTTTTTTGCAGTGGATTTCTGATACTCTTACCCCACCTATTGTTGCATAACAAAGGAAAAGTGCCTTTTTTCATTTAGTAGTATCACCATGCTAATTCTTCTGTCTTTTTGTTTATTTTAGTTTTGTCCGATCTTGGTGATGAGCTGCATCGAGCAAGAGAAGCGTGGAATATCGGAAAAAGGTGTCCTTGCAAGGGATTTATATGCAACGAATGTAAAGATGATGCTAAAATAACTGAATTGCCAAATGGGGCAATGAATCCCGATGACGGAAAAAAATCCCAGAATGAAGCAAATGATAGTAGCACAGGGGGCTTGGAAAAACGAGAAACGAACAAAGTGACTTCGACACCAGACTCCGTGTCCAGTTCGGCTAACCAAACTGCGATGGATAGTGAATCCAGCTTTGATGGGTCCGATGATGTGAACTTGATTTGCGGTAATAGCTTAGGTGTAGAGTCACCCGCCAATCGCGAGCACGGGTGGCTGACCGAAGAAAACCGTCGAAACCACTTTACAAAGAAAGCAGGGTTCGGTTTGGTTGATGCAAAGCCTCGCAGTGACAAGAATGTATCTGCTGGTCTGAGCCTTCTGATGGATTATAATTCGTCAACAGAGCCTTCCCCATGCGATTCACCTGCCAAGATCGACGTGAGAGCCAAGAGTGGAGCGTTCAACTTTTCCTTTGCAAGCGGACTTGATTTACTGGCGCTTGCTGCAGGCTGGGATCAAGGAACTATCAATTCGGGGGGGAAAAGCGATGACTGGACGATTACACCTGGTAAATATATCGACTGCAGAACCAATACCATCATTCTTGTCCTAAGATGATCTCTTATTGCTGACCAAAATAATACGAAACAAGGCATTCACTGAAAACGAAAAATGTGATTAAAGTTCATCCCGGTAAATTAATGAAACGATGTTTTTTTTCTTCGACGATGAATACGGTGGACGCTCGGGAGAAACCCGCGTGCTCCTGTTCTGAACTTATGACCTTCTGATTTCTAGTTCAGATGCTTTACCACTGAGCTATAGGTCGCTTGTGAGAACTAGGCCAGGGCCATATGAGGCAATCCGAGGCACTTGCCTCAGTTATTTTTTTCTTGACTTTTTTTAATAATGCGGGATCCCAGTGCTGTCTTTTAATGTAGCCACCAAAAACACCCTAAATACCTACAAAGATAATTTAACCCTGGACATTGCCGCAGTCATAATTTTTCTGGCTACGGCCATGTAGCCTATTAAACGTGACAGTTGGCCTGCTACACTGGTAGGACTGAAATTGTCGAATATTGTGCGTTCTCAAGCAATAAGCCATTTTCGAAATATCA
>NC_090874.1:37524260-37546760 GCF_036669935.1 Montipora foliosa
CAAACGTTTGTGGGTTCGAGGATCAAAATTCTCATGGATCAAAATTTTGGGCAAAAATACGGGATCAGTTACGAAAAAATATTTAGTTCTCATTAACCGAGCGAGAGGTCTGTACGGGAGAATCTTGACCGAGGTCGCCAGTACAGACCTCACTGCGTTCGGTCTGTACCAGCGACCGAGGTCAAGATTCTCCCATACAGACCGACCTAGCTCGGTTAATAAGATGTTTATTATAAGGCCAAACAAGAACAATTTAATTCGTTTAATGTAACTGGTTTGTACTAACTGACATTTTGCTTTGTGAACGGCGATGAGTGGCGATGAGCTGAACTTAATTCTGTCAAAGTTTGCTCGTCATCCTCTCTTTTGTCATCATGCTGTTTGGCACTTCCATAAATAATATTGGTAGAAGAAAATATTCGATACTTTTGCATTTTAGTTTGCATCTTTTCACCGCAAAACACTACCGGTCTAGATGCCGGTCTAGATGGGAAAATCTAGACCGCGGTCAATATCGATTTAAGCCAATCAAATTCGTGAATTTTGTAGTTCCCAGTCCTCGTGAGACAGAGCCATATAATAAACCTTGTTACGACCCTGCTAGAAAGTGAGCTATCAAGCCACCTTGGAGGCTAGTCGATTTGCGAGTTCGAATTTCACCCCGTAAGAGATGAATGAGATGATTTTCTTTTAAAGTATGTGAAATTTTAAATATGTGAAATTTCGTTTATTCTGGAATCATTTTGGAAATGATAGCAGTGCGATGATAGGTGCTAAGGCTTAAATACTGTTTATCAGTGCTATTCAAATGGGTGCTAAGACTAAGTCCGTTTATCAGCGCCATTTGAAATGGATGCCTGAAACATGTCGGTCATTTAGTGATTTGAAAAGGATAACCGGCTGTCGGCTATTTAGAAACCTTGTTATCATACGGAGACAAAACCCTGGGCACTCCCTGCACCAACTGACGCTTTTCGCGGTTCAAAGTTTAATCGATATTTCGAAAGATAAAAACCCGCGACAAAGGCTTAGCTGTCTGTGTCTTGTAGGTGTATTTGATTTGGGAATATACTACGTATTTTGTTACTCTTTGGGAGAATGATCATCTTAGTTGCAAGCAACTTAAGCACCTCTGCATAAAAATCCATTTCAAATGCGCTGCATTGCTCTACCGTCTGAGCTGTAAGCCATCTGGCAGCTGGGGAATTGCGAGTTTGTACTATATCCTGTGAATGTTGTTTGCGAAATATGCGAGAGACGTATTTTGAAATGCGGTTGTAATGAGCCAAGTGTCGTTGAAGCCTTGACTTCTTTCAGGCTTTCTTCCTATGCTTTCAACTGCAATAATCATTCTCCTGTAGAGTCGTTACAACCGCACTTTAAAATATGTGTCTTTCATCTATATTTCACAATCGCGTTTTTTGCTATAGGTTTGAAGATTTGATGAAAAACGTGCCTTTACCGGAGTACACAAGGCGAGATGGTTCCAGAAACCTAGTCTCCAGGTAAATTCTTTGAAAAGGCCGCATGTTCTTCGTTTTTCATTTTAGTCTGTTTCAATGAACGAAATTATATATGACTATATATGAATTGAATCACTTGGTTTAGTTTGTTTGTTTATCACCCGATGTTACATTTGCTATCGTTAAATATTTATTCCTTTTTGCCGATGGTGACTCGGGGATGCTCGTAAAAAATCGAGTGCCCCTTCGCCGGAGTCGAATCTACGAGTTCGGATGCTCTACCACTGAGCTATACGAGACTCGTGGGATCTAGCCCATGAAATGAGTTTCATGTGACACTGCTAGGACTCAAATGGTCTGAATAGTGCATTCTTACAGTTATAATTGTAATTGTCACACGAACTTAGTTTATTGGCCTGCCTCCCACGAGTCTCCAACAGCTTCAGTGATAAAGCATGCGAGCTAGTAATCGGAAGGTGGTAGGTTCGATTCCTGCAAAGGAGCACACGGATGTTTTCCGAGCATGCCCGATTCACTATCGGAAAAAAAAACGAACAGTTCTTCGGTTAACATTTCACCACCTGCTACACTACTTAGTACAGGAAGACACTCAATAGGGAATGAAACAGTCCCTAAAGAATAAGCGGTAATGAAGCCAGTGATCAATTAATATTTTCGCTTTCAATGTCTTTACGGAAAGGCTTTTTTGAGTGTTTTAGGAGGAAACAATAATTAACATAATTATGATGATAATGCGTGTTCCCAAGTCATGATCGAAAAAATATCATATCTCTGTGGAATACCAGAGGAAGTCGGACCTGTGACCTTCCTATAGACCACTTTCATAATTGCATTTATGCTGATTAGACGTACTGCCCTCATTTTGAAACTTGCTCGCCGTAGCGAGGCTACAAAGGCTTATTAGCATTAAAACAGAAGAATATTTTATTAGACCGCCGTTAAGAAAGAGGTCTATTCTCGGTTTTCACATGACGTCACGACCGCCATGTTGGTGCCTTAAACAAAGAAAAGGCGGCCATGTTGGTGTCCCGACCAAATCCTCCGGGAATTTAACTCTATTATTATGCAAATGCTTCCTTTTGTTTTCGTCGAAAAACATGGCTGTTGATCACTTGAGTGAAAACCAGCAATTGCTATAAATCAGGAGGTCCTAGATTCGACTTCCGATATGAATAATCGGTTTTTTCGGATTATCTCCGAGCAAATGTTGGAATTGAACATCTCTCCAAACAGTAATTTCACAATAATGCGATCTCTTTTGCTAAGGTTGCCAGACTTCTTCGTCAAGCCAGATCTTGGACCAAAGATGTACAATGCCTACGGTGAGTGTCTGTTTTGATTAATTTTTTTTAAATCCATAGTTGAGGTGCTTTTAATTTTTGTTGAAATACAAGTATTGCTGCCTTTTCCCCGCGACTCAGTGCAGCATTTTTTGGGGCACTACTTGTTAATCAGAAGACACTCCGTCACACAGGGGACTTCGTGATGAGGGAGTTTTGGTTTTCGGTGGACTCCGCAAAGTGATCTCGTGACAATTCCCCAAACAGCAATCAACAACTCCGTTGCTAAATGGAGGCTGGGTGTCTAAGATAGGAGCTTCCACCATTTGAGGCCAGCTGGAGATTGCTCCCATGGCAACCCAGCTATGAGCCCTCGTGCAACGTGGGAGACAGGCACCCTCCACACTTCTAAGTAATGGAAAGTGGGGAGTGGAAGAGACGGTAAAACACTACGCCAAACACACGGTTACTGCTCCAGCACTAACAAACGCTTAGGGCACGACTCTGCTCTTTGTTTGTCCCTCCAAAATTTTGCATAAGAATTGTTTCCAGTTTCCAGTTATAAGTACCAAGAGAAATGTGGTATTTTTGATATTGTCTAATTTTCCACATCAAAGTCCACTTTCATAACTTTCAAGTAACAATTTAACGAAACATAACCAGACCCTTTTCAGTTTAAATGAAGGTTAATTGAAACGGGAATTAGCTATTGATTCAGTTCTTCTTGCTTTGAGTACTTGTGCCTTGTTTAAGTCTTAAAATAGTGTTCCTCTACCAGAGGTGACTAAAAATATGTTGAATGTGCCAACACTGGACGATTTGGTACTGTATTGAAAGCTGACCGAAGTTTGGTTTTCAGGATAGATTGCGAATAAGACTGTAATGACAATGAATAGCTATGTGTTGGTTGATTTCTTCGGTGTAGGTTCCGCAGCGTGTCCCAAAGAAGGTACAACGAATCTCCACCTTGATATGTCAGACGCAGTCAACGTCATGGTTAGTTCTCATATTTATCATCCCAACTTATACATAATAAATCTTTATTGACCTAGGACTGTAAAGTAGCGTATTGTAGGTAATAACCCCAAGAAATATGCTGAATCCCGTAGCCCATGATATACTTCAAGGCGTTTGCGGATGTGATTACAAAGGCAGCACTTTGATGTCACTCATTTAAAGACCCCGATTGTTGGTTCATCCACATTTGAACCCTCCACCTCACAAACGGAGCCAAAAAGACCTTCTCGTAGTCGCTCGTAGACTTAACCACTCTGAGTTTGCGTATTGGTCCGATGTTAAACCAAATGAGCCAGAAGCCATCCGGGTGTATGCGATCGAGCTAATTCATGTCGGTTTTCAATGTTTGATGGTCTTAGGTCTACGTCGGCGTTCCCAAAGATCAAGGAGCTGGAGAAAAAGAAAGAGACGGTAGGCTTTTATTTTAGCTGTGATTTTTGTGGTATTGCACTTAGTATAAGTCCACTACCATATTGTCATCGGGGCTGTCAGAGTGAGTGAGTGAGTGTAAGGTCTGTAGGCCTGCAGCGCGTGCATGAATTACGAAACTAATGTACGGTTTTTTGAATTACAACAATTGATGTTTGTTTGCGGCCCACTTGCCGCCTTTTTCCTTTCTTAATTTTCTTAATTACAAGGGAATGAAAACTGTTTGAGTACGTTATTGTCAAATTAGCAGGCAATTAAATTTTTACATGTCTTAAATCAAAATCAGTATACGGAGATCGTCACGCAAGCTTACATTCCACAGACATTCTGCACGTCAAATAGACAAAGCAAAAAAAAATCACTAGTCGACTATAGTATTTTAATTCTTAAAGACCGGGTCAACTTTTCTGACTGCATTGAAAAACATTCAAATAGTCTTTACACTAAATCGTGAGTAAACTTTGGAAAATCTCAATTCAAGTAATTTTCCCTTCCTTAAAGCATTACACTCAAATAATGCAAATACTTCAAGTAAACTTTACCACAATGGTCTGCTGTGATTCACATGTTTGCACCTCCTGGCGCAACCCAAGAAACCGTAAGTCGGGCGTAAGGATGGTTTTCAAGTCACTTATCTATTACTTGTATCGTATCATGTCAACTTTCCGACTTAAATGAGATGCAAAGTAAAATAAGTTGAAATGTTACTTAGGCCTTCACACAAGCATTTTAGGTTAGCGGCTCTTAAGTCTTACTTAACAGGCAAGTGTAAAGGCTACCTTAGGCCCGTTTTAAACGTCGCATTTTACATGTGCCGAATCTAATGCAAATGAGAAAAATTATTGTTTTCGTTCATTTGCATTAGATTCGGCACATGTAAAATGCGACCTTTAAAACGGGCCTTAAAAGTAATTTCATCGCAACAGAAAGAAAAGCAGTAGAAAACTATTTTTATCTTTATCATTGTGATCGATCAGCAAAAAATGTAGATTTCATCATCTTGTTTGCTTTGAAATTCCCACGGCGCTGTGCTCAAAAAAAATTGCCTAGTAATAGAAGAGATGAGCTCTTCTGAATTAAACGGAACATTAAAAAATCACAGGTTAGTAATGTCGAAATCTTTTAGTTATCGAGTGTAAGTGTACGTGCGGCAACACTACTTTAATTTTGCTGATTGGTAAACTTGTAGATTATATCGGCTAGTGTGTCTATTGATGTCACTGATAGGCTCTTTCCTCTATCGCAATTTATTCACGCAATTTTCCGCTCCACTTTTCTTTTAAAAAATTCAAATCCTCGTATTATTTAACAACCGCACCGAAAATAACTGGGTGAAACTCGAAAATAAACTGGTCTGTTGGAAGCGTGCTTGAATTTCAACAAATGAGCACCAAAATCGGCAAGAATTAGTGACGCTGATGAATAATAAAGCAGTTTCTATTTCCAAAACGATGGAATTACCTGTTAAATAACCTCGTCTTGGACAGTGAATTTTTAACTTTGCAGAAACAATGGTCAACTTTAAGAGTTGGACGATTGTGATCTTTGTGTTGAATTCGCCCATTTCTTTTTGACTTTTATAACACTTGAAAGAAAAAAAAACTAACTAACAAAGCAGCAATCCGATGTCTTACCGTCATTTTGCACAGATAAATCCAGTTGTTAGTAACACTCAAGGTAACTTGATCACAGGCGGCCGCTGAAATCGCTTAATTTACGCGTTTTGCGATTACTGGTGCAGCCAAAAGAACAATAGAAAATTGAACATAGCAAAAATCTCCCGAAATGTTTTTCGCTGATGGTAGTTTTGTATATTCGTGGCACAAAAGTTATGTTGTTTTCATGTCCCAAATTTTGTAGCTGATGGCATTCCTATGTTTCTGGCAGAAAGTCGTATAGTTGAGGTCTCCTGTCCCATCCCATCCACTAACCCCGCAGGACAGGGATTAACTTCAGTGTATTTTTGAGGTGGAAACTGTCAGAAACTTAGAGTATACGCTTAATGTGAAAAAGAAGTTGAACTTCATGTTAGCCTCGAAGCCAGTGTTTCTCGACCCCCATTTATTTTCTTCAGTCTTTCTCGGTTTAGTATTATACAGATTTTAATACGTTCTGGAAAACAAAACGCAGCTTAGTTGACAGTTACGGAACAAAGCGCTGTGTCAGGTTACTGCACTACCACACGTACGCAATGCGTACCTACTTTTTAACTTTGTGTTCTTGGTATATTAATTTAGTTTTTATAATTTTTTCTTTTAAAATGCTTTTATCTTTACCTAAGCAACGGCAAGTCATCTCAATATTTGTAAATCCCTTTGCCTCCCAATTGTTATTTTCCTAAACAACTTGATAAGAAACCATCTGTTTTTACTGACATAGGAATCATTCTCCTTTTCACAGATGCTATAAAGGCAGTGGACGAGGCTTGTGATGAATCGCAAAGGATACGAGTCCGGCAGGAAACTGCAAGAATCGTATGAAAGCCTTTTGTTTTTTCCTTATTGCGAGAAAAAATAGCTAACGTTCCTCGACGGATCTCTGTACCTACCTCTCCTACTGTACATCAGCAGTTCCTTTGTTTGTTATGGATAACTTGCAAGTGCCTTTTTGTTGACAGACTATGATATTTTAACGACTTTGCTGCAATGCTCAGTTCATCGCCATGTACTTCAAATGTAGGATTAGAATTGGGTTTAATTATTAGACTTCTTTACCCGACCGTTATGTTGTTATATCTTTTTTTGAATTATTTTTCTCGTTCTACTTCTCTTCAGGGAGTTCTGGCATAATCAGTAGAACTGGGTTTCATTCTTAGCCGATGCCTTTACCCGTGATATTTTGATGTCTTTTGCCGAATTGTTTATCTCGTTTTACTTCTCTCCAGGGAGCGTTGTGGCATATTTATGCAGCCGAAGATGCTGACAAGATCAGGGATTGTCTTCGCGAGGTTAGTTAATAATAGTTATCTTCAATCCCGGCGGCTAGCCAGTCTCAGACGCATATGTTTTGAAGGACGTATCATGCTTCGAAATAAAGAATTGTTCATCTTACTAATGAATTACTACATTCGATATATTGCCGGAGTGGTGACTCTACGATGGACTTGAATCAGGGGGAGAGGGGTCTGCAATCACTTTCCAGTTGTGTTTCTGAAACCAGGATAGGATAAGCTCCAGCCATGACGGAGCCCTTGTCTACTCCAGAGCGACTTTATACCGTAACCAAGTTACCTGCTGGAGAGGCTTACTTGCTTCTCTTGATTCATTTTCAGATAACCAAGGAACGTAAGATGAAGCATTCACAACATCATGATCCAATACACGACCAGGTAGAAATCATTTTTACACTCGCAGCGGCTCAGAAAGGGTCAAGAATCGGCGATTATTGACTGAATGGGAGGGTCTAATGGGGAAATATTTGGCTGGAGGTCGTGGCGTACATATTTGTTGTCCGGACTCGACCTGAATCAGTCAAAAGCTGTGGTTACACACACCCTGAGTTTGGGGCCTTCCGGAGGTTAAATGGCTTGGGTTTGGTTCAGCTCAGGTTTCATGTTACCCTTGGGGATGTGGTTACGCAGTAAAAGACTCCCCTCAGGGTAAAATATAATTAGATAGGAGTTCACTGACCGTGCAAATTATAAACAGAGAAACAGAAAGATTATAAATAACTTAATCATCTTCGTAAAAAAAAGTCTTTAATTTTGCGACCAAAAATCTGTGCGATCCATGTGTAAAATGGTCTATTGTTGTTACTTCGGGTTTTTTACATATTTTTTAATGTTTGTGTTTTGCTTTTAGTGTTTTTACCTGGATCACGACATTAGGGAGAGACTAAAGAGAGACTATGAAGTGGAGGGATGGGCTATCTGTCAATGTTTGGGTGACGCCGTGTTCATCCCAGCTGGTGCACCTCATCAGGTGGGTACTTCACAGCCTTCGGCGAACCCCATTCACGTGTTGGTACATATACCACTTTCATATGACGTTACAGCTTTCACGTTGGTGCCGTTACCAAAGAAACAGTGATCACATTGATGTCTCAAAGTAATATATTTTTAATTGAACTATTTAGGTCATTTTTGAAAATACCATGATACTCTCTTTTTGTCCCTACAAGTTGTGCATAAGCATTGTTTTTGTTTTCTCTTGGGACCTTTGTCCGAAGTCCTAAGAGAAACTGGAACCAAAGTTTGGAGGAACAAACAAAGAGTATTATGGTATTTTCGAAAGTGGCCAATTAAAATGTTGTACCTGGTCGCGTAAGCGATAGCACTCCATATATGTCGATGTATGAAGGTCTCATTCTCTTGGATACTAACCACGCCAGTCCAGCAAGTCATACTCAACATTATCGGCTGGTATTATTTCTAGCTGGAATTTTCATCGTCACGAAAAACTGTAATTAACAACTTGCTAACTCTCGTTTTCTCGGCCCGCTCTATAAGCTTCCACACCTTGCTTGTTCCAACTCAGTGCAAAAGCGGCCTTCGAATTCGGTTAGGAAGAACTATTTAAAAATGTTTGGACAACTAGAAAATGCATTGACTTTTTACCCGACGCAATTTTTTTCTTTCACGTTATTTTATAGTGCAACGCGCCTTACAGCTGCCACCGAACAGAGATTTTTACAAATTATCCGCCAATCAGGGTGTGCGAATTAAACTGACACTCACGCCTCCTTGCAAAGTTTGCACGGTTGTAAGTTGAACACCGTTGCATGGGTTGTTGAGTTGACGTATTTACACTTAGTTGTAAGATGTGAAAGTTTGTCGAGTGGCCACGGTAAGGCGCGTTGCATTGTAATACAATGCTGTGACGGGCGTCAACTTAAAAAAAAAGTCCTTGTAATTGGTATGCAGTTGTCCGTACACTGCGATTATGGTGTATTGTTTTGCCGCGACTGTAATTAAGACCAAATAACTTGAGGTTTTCAAGCAAGGAGTTCTCATTTGACGACATCTCTTTTTAAACTCAGTAACTCTGTAACAGGCGTTTTTGTCCACTTTCTACCATCTGATCAATGAACCAAATGCGTCCTCTTGTACACTGGTATTGCAGGTTGTTCTTTGTTACACATTATTTCGTTGGTGTTTCACTACAGAGTGATTTTGATGCAACGAAATGTGCTCTTCTAAATACAATTAAAAGAATGCTGACATAAAAGCCTATAACATGGCTGTTACTTGTCGGCTTCTGGCTTGAAGATGTTTCTCTCACTCACTCACTCACTCACCACGCGCGCAACTTCTTTTTGTAGGTTCGGAATTTGTATAGTTGCGTTAAAGTCGCTGAGGACTTTGTATCCCCAGAGGTAAGACCTGAACTTGTTATTGAATTCTGCGGTAAAACGGAAAATGATTAAGAATTGGATTGGTGATTGAAAAACGAAACGTCTTTTGCTCCCACGAACGGTCTAATAGCCCACCTCCTTTACAACCAAATCATGCTTCATTGTTTGTCTTTTGCCAGTCTAAATAAACATTTTGTTAGAGGCATTTAATGTGGTAGTTTTCTTTTCTAAACCATTTGCTTCTGTGGTCGCAAATTTCCTCTCTTTTTAACACACAGTAATGCCAATGTTTTCCTTTTACCAGCGTATCGATCATTGTTTTCGGATGACTCAAGAGTTTCGCCATTTATCACACAAGCACACAAATCACGAAGATAAACTTCAGGTAACGATGGTTGACTCTTGAAATCCAGGATTTTTTTAACCAGGATTCACAGATCCGCAACGCCCCCAATGGTTCTTAATGAAAACACTGTTCTGCTGTAGGGGATGTTTTTTTTTTCTTAAACGCTATGCCAGATGGACTTATCAGGTTCTTATCAGAACGTGTGGACATTATATTCACTTTACTGATAGTGTCGTTCATAGTGTACGTCCAATACTCGTGATGCAGATCGAATAGTTTCCAGTTTTTTGAAGTTCATTTGCTCGGCCTTGCATATAGACATATCATTAATGATATGATTTGATCTATCCTCCTCTTAGTTTCACAAAAGTATTTTTAGCACGTCAAAATATGTTTGTTAAGTCTTGAGCAGAAAATAGTTAAACTCCTTTGCATGGCAATGTCTTTTAAAGCTATACTATTTCTTTTATTTTAAATCCTTTACATACAAATTTGTTTCTAGAAGGCGTCTTGTCATACGTAAAGTGATTTCAAAAATTTTAAAAAATCAGCTTATCTACAGACATTACCTCCCCAATTTTAAATTCTTGTGTGGCAAAAATGCGCTTCATTCTTTGTGATTTTTTTTATCTCTAAACCAAAGTTGTTCTAAGATCATTTCCTGGTATATCGGACTCGAGTTTTCAACAATTCGAATTAACGACGGATTGATTAGGAATCGATGAGCTTATACTTATGAGGCATAATTGGTAAACAAAGATCCTCCTATTGGCATAAACATTTTCGCTTCTTTTCCTCACCCAAAATGCTGTTGTGTAAAACCGTTAGTACACCAAGAAATTCCCTCGAGATGTCGACATCTTAATTTGTTATTATTATATTTTATTGATTAAAATAAGCATGTTGCTTTTCAGGTCAAGAACATTATCTACCATGCCGTGAAAGACGCTCTGAGTTCTCTCAAACATTACGAGCAAGAAGAGAAATTGACAGAAGGAAAGACAGATAGAGTAACTTAAAGCTGTCAAATTTAATGTACATGGTATATTTTCCAAATCTTAGAATTTTTTCAGGTCATTACCTTTGCTGCTATCTGCTTGCCCTAATAAAATGGACATCGCGTTACCAAGCAACACCTCTGACCGAAATTGAGTGTCTTCTACGGGCTCGTTTTATGTGTTAGTTTGTATGTCAGAAAAACAAATGTTTTTTTTTTCAATGAAATGATCAACAATATTCGTTAGCTTATACTTAACCGTTCGTTGTAAGTCGCCTTTCAGTCTGTTGAAGTGTGTTTGTCAGGAGATTGTAAGCGAAGAGAAAGAAACAATTACGCCGATTCAGTCGGGGGACACATTATTTTTGTAGTAGAGATCATCCTGAATAGTAAGCATCTTTTATTATGCATTAGTTATTAGTTGAAGAAAATCCGCCAAAAGCGGTAATTTTGAACAAGACAATCAGAGCCGGGATTCTGTGAAATTTCTCTTTTAGTGGGCAAATTAGAAAAGAAGAGCTCTTCTTCCTCTTCGTTAAGAGTTTGATGAAAAGCTTTAATATCTGTTGTTTTTATCACGATTTTGTTTTCAATTCGTTTGTTGTAATCGTGAAATCGGAATTTATTCCTCACATGCGACGTCGTTTGAATTCAGGTATAGACTGATTTTGGGCGACAATAGACTAAGGTGGTATCCAAGAGTTTTAGATAAAGTTTTAACGCACAAATACAGTAATGACTTTAAATTGACGGATGAACTCTTATATTTTGCATTGTATGGTTTGTTCTTTTGTGTTCCTTTATTCTTGTATGCAAGTTACAAGCTTTTTGCCGGACTTCTTGCAAAAGGCGGAACCTCCATTTTAATGGTAAATCCGTGAAGTGAAAAGCTAAAATCCAACTTAAATCGCCTAGGCTGTTGAGTCTCGTGGCAGGTATATAACATCGTAAGTTTTGATTTGTTCAGGAATGTATTGGAGCTGTGTCCCGATATTTTTCCGAATACCTGATAACTGTGCGAGGTTGTTGTGAAAATGTGCATGCTCGCTTTCTTTCTTTTAAAGTGAACAGATTCTGTCGAGATTCAACAAATCGCCAGACATCGGTTGTTTCACAAAGGTGTGCTTGGAAGACAGTGTGAAGACAGAAATAGTTTTTTTAAAGAACATTTATAGATATTTTTTAGGAGATCGTACTTCTGCAGTCGTTTTATGATGTTTAAAAAAGTCCGAGTAGAATAAGTACATGGGAACAGTAGCTGTGATTAAGCAGGGAAACGCCTGACTGAAAAAAATCGAAAATGTAACTGCATGGGTTAGTAACTGTACTGCTAAATTCATTTAAATTGACAGAATTCTTTAAACGACTGATCCAAACTTGATAATCTGAAATATCCTCCAAAGACGTGATTTCGAAGCTATTTTAGTGCATTAGGATACAGTATCAATGGTAATTAGAATAACTATTTTATTTAATCTCGTTGATTCTGTTTAGCCGATCGCTGGGAGTTCCTGAAGAAGATTCGTGAGGAAAAAACTGTGTGTACAAATAGATTTTTTTCTTTTCGATATAATCACATTTCGTCAATGCTGTTTCATTTTGAATTGTGTAATCAATTTTATGGCATTATCTATTGTAAATAGCATTGGGAACTTGACTTAAATCACTGTACATTTTAACCAAGTTCTTTTCAGACATGTAGATTGTATTGTTAACATATTTGGTGTACATTTTTGGCTTCTTGATAATAAAGCTATTTTTGTACGGAGAGAACAATGTATTACAGTACCACGTGCTCTGGTCTTTCGCCTGAAAAAAGAAAACATGGAATGTAGTATAAAGCCGATGATACACGGTTCACCATTTGTTGATCAACAAATGTAGCAGCTCTTGTTCAACAAATGTTGAACAGTGTGTCGTGTTGTGTTGAATGTTGAATATGCCATCGTTAAACACGTTGAATGTTGTTGAACGATGTTGAACGAAAATAAAGACCAGCTCTATTCCGTTCAATACGTTTGTGCAACATTGTTCAACATTTGTTGAGCAACAAATGTTGCTTGATCTTGAACCGTGTATCATCGGCTTAAGGCTCCCCCCTTTCAACCGAGGCAAACTGCTTCGACATCCGTTTCATTTTGTTGCTGAAACGCGATGTTAAAACCGTTTGCCTCCCCTCCTTTCAACCGTGTTGACACATGTTGAATCGAAGATGAAACCCCAGCAGTCAACATCGTTCAACAAAATCGACCGGATGTTGAAACCCTTTGCTCGGGCCTTATTAAGGGACTTCGTCACGAATTTCTGTTCACCGTAGAAATTGTCTTAGAATTTCTTCGCGGGAAGCTTTGGTCGCCGAATTTGATCAAAGTAGAGGGTCCTTTTTCTCTGTTGCTCTGTGTTTCGCGAAACTGAAGATCTTTTTAGTGCTGAATATCCACGCCATTCCGACAAAATTCATTCAGGAATTCAGTTGAACGTCATAGCTTTTCGTTTGTAGAGGAAGGAAATATGCGGTTTTTTATTTTCAGTTGAGGCGTGGTGAGATACAGACTCGACGCTGAGACTCTTTTGAGGGGTTACCTCTTCCGCGTTTTTTTTTACTTCGTTCTTCCTTTGAAACAAGGAAAGATTTTCGTGGGTAATCCGCCAAAAATAAAACTTCTGCTGTAATCCAGATGAACGTTCTTAAAACAGGAGATTTGATATTATATTTAACTACTCGATTTTCATTGTGAGCAGATTAAGCGTTGATAGAATCCAGTGTGGTTGTTGCAAGGAAAGGATTCATTTATCCGCTGAAAATCCGATTTGTGACCAGACGGACAGATCCGATAACTTTATGAGGTCAGTTTCTACCAATTTACTCAGTTCTGGAGAATTTCTTTCTCTTTTTGTAAAGAAAAAAATAAAAATAATAATGAAATGAAAATCAAACCACGTGGTTAAACCGAATTGGCCATCGTAGCAAGATTTAAAAGAAAACACAAACACTTTTTGTAGACCTTGGTGATTAAATTAAGGATAGCATTTTTCTAATGCCAGTTCGGTTCGTCTCGACTAAGTTTATTTCCATTCACTTTCTTGTCACTGGTAGATAGCTTGATTAAAAGGCCGGAAATCCCCCTTCAGATATCAACTGCCATTTCCCTCAAGCGAATGCGCATTAAAATCCTTTGGAACCGCCACATTGTTCTGAAGTCATGCAAGTTGCGACGGCGGCGGACGCATAGAGGAAACCGATTCAGTTGTTAAAAGGTGGTTTTCGGGTGTGAAACCCGAGAGCTTGTCCAGTTTCAGTCCTATCTCTTCCGATGTCATGCTATACAAAAATACCACCATCGGATTAAAAAAAGAACACCTGAAATATATGATAACGTTTAATCTTCAGTTTTTACTGAAGAGGAATTAGGTAAAGAGCTACCAGATATTCTCTGTCGCTTTGATCATTTTACTCGCTGATCTACCGGTTTAGCTTTACTGACATTGAACAGTTGGCCACCATCATCAACATTTGAATCGACGACAACCAACCCTGAATTTTAATTATGGAAAAATTGGGCCCATTAAAAGAAAGAAAGCAATAATGGGATGACTGTTTTTTTTTATTTCCAATATATTAATATAAAAATATTCTCCTTCCTCCCGCCCCACAAGATTTGCATTTCAATTCAGCAGAGAGCACGTGAAAAGTCGAATCTACATTTTGCTATTAAATGAAAGTGAGAAGTGAGAAGCGAGAAATCCGACATTTCAGAGAGAGGCACAGATATTCCTGCAGAATTTTTTTTGCAAACGAGGAAAAGCTCATAAGCAATGCTAAGTCTGACAATAAAATACTGGATCAGTATTTTAAATGGTAAAAGAGGTCCCTGGAAGGCAACGCCCTAACATACGGGACTTTGACAACTTCATTCCTAGCAAACTTTAATGGACTAATTGACCACTAATTTTTACAGATGTAAAACAAAAGGAAAGAATTTGCGCAAATTTACACCTTCATCGATCTCTCAAATGGCCGTTTTTTTACGACCGGAAGTGTATTTTTCAACATAACAAGAGAATGTTTTAGGGAGGCGCGCGGTGGCCTCATGGTTAGGGTCGACTCCGGATCGAGTGGTCCGGGTTCGTGTCCTGGCTGGGGACATTTTGTTGTGTTCTTGGGCAAGACACTTTACTCCCACGGTGCCTCTCTCCACCCAGGTGTATAAATGGGTGGACTAGTATCGCATCCAGGGGGGAGTAGAAATACCCCTAGTCGTTTCATGCTAATGAAACCGGAGATAAGTGCCGGCCTGATTGGGCCTCCTGCCTTGTAAGCAGAGACTTTACTTTACTTTTGATATCATTAAAATTGACATTTAGACAACTATTCTTTTTTGGATATTCATTCCTCTTTCCTTTCTTAGTGCAGTACAATTCCATGAAACACTGTAACGAAAACTATCTGCCTGAAAAACGTGATTGCCAGTGATCTTTTAGTAATAAATATTGTAGATTCACTGTAACGCTAAAGTTTTTCCGCAAATTTTAGGGACCTTAAGCGAGGACGACGACAGCGGCTTCCAGACCGCCACATTAACAATAGGTTTAATTAGAAAAAACAATTGTTCTTCACGCGCTGCAAAAGTGCGTTTTACATTTTGACAAACTTCTTTGCCGTTCTCGTCTTGATAACGACGTAAAATAATCAAATTTGGGGTCACGTGGAGGACGAGAGCACTTGACGATGAATTTTCAATTTTCTCTTTAAATATCCACACCGTTCTCACCAATTTTATTCTTGGAATGTGTATTCACACTTTCCAAGCCGAGCGACTTGGAGTAATTGCAAAATTATTACATTAACGAGAAAAGCTAGGTTCTCGTAGCCGTCGTCGTCGCCCTCACTTGGGAATCACTCAGACGCCAACTCATATTCTAGTCAAGTCCTTCGTATGTATAGCTTTGTCCAGCCCTAAAAATCATTGGCTTTGTGGCACTGTCAATCTCCCTCCCCAAGAGACAATAAATGGACCTACTCTTAAGGTCCCATTAGGGTGGGTCTTAGTATCATGATCCTATTAACATTTGGCCTAAATATCCGGTATCCCGTCAATTTCCGTGTAGTTACTTCTGATGACCTCATTGTGCCCCTGAAGGGGAGGGAGGGGAAGAGTTTTTCTTGAACACGTCCTCTGGAGAGGCTGATATTGGTAGATATTGTGAATATTCTATGGCACATACAAATAATCGCATTTGTGAGAATCATTTTCACTTTTTGTGCCTCTTATAATGACTAACAAATCTACTTTATTGTTTTAAAAAATGACAAGTTTGATGCTTGGTATCCCAGAATCTCTTCTTTAGTTGATGGCATTCGGCCCGACTGCATGCCAATCTCTTTACCTGAGAAGTTCTTCACTGCAGTTACTAAGCTTACAGTGACAATACCTATAGTTACCCAGTAATACCACTGCTGCAACTTATTTTCCTTTCCACAGTCGTATGAATTTTCAAAAACAGTTGAATCCAAAACACTCAGTAGAAATATTGAAATCATTCTTAACCAACTGCATTGACAAGAAAAATTACTGAACTCCCATTTATAGAGGTATTAAGGTAGCCAAAAAGATTACGCCCATAAATAATGTGAATGTTATGAATGGTGTTAGGAATTTCCATAGAGGCCACAGTGCATAGGTAGAGCTGTGATAAAAACAAGAGAAAAACAATTAATGTTATTAGTAAATGATTTTATTATATGACTAGCTCCATGAGTGGGCAAGATGAACCAAATCCCGCACTGTGATTGGCTACCCGAGCAGGCAAGAAGGAGCTATACTGCCTGCTCGGGATTACTCGCTTGGTCCCGCAAGAACAATGATCATTTTTCGGTGTTTCATCCCATATAATAAATCCTTCATTGACCAAGCTTGTTTGGTCAAGATGGATGGATATTGGCCTTGTTTTTTTTTGCGTGTTTATGAACTTGACTTCGTCTCGGTCCATAAACATGCAAAAAAAGAACAAAGCCAACATCCAGCCATCTTGACCTGACGCTTGACCCATATAATTATATGCCAATGTACACAGTGAATGGCCTAGAACTTGCACTTGTGATTTTAATAACATAATCCTAAAACAGTCTTTTCTTGAGTCACTTGTGATGTGTGCATCTCTCTCTCAAGTCATTCCAGTCCACTAAACTCCATAACTACCAATTTTACCACTTTTTCTTAGCTCTCTGAAAACACTGTGTTGTTGAGAATGCAGGTAATTACTGATTTACGCCCAATTTTGACATCTAACATGAAGTGTCCCTGTAAGTCTAAGCCTTTTTGAAGCCCTAAGGAAACCCCTGCTATTGGCGAATCTTTGCTGATGTCAATGTTTACATTTTGTCTCATTAACATACATACGAGTTTGCTGAGAGAAGGCATCATGCTACAAATTTTGCAAATTGACTTCAAAAGGCAAAAGAACATGTTAAAGTTAGCAAAATCTCCAAATTCTAAGCCTTTTAGATTTGATAACAGGCAATTTAATAGCCATCAAAAAGTGATAAAATCTTGGGTGGCAAAAGCGCTAATGAGCTTATACAATCTTTGTAAATTGGAATTTTTAAAGCGTCATTACTCAGATATTATCTGGTAAATTGCGCTCAAAGTTTAAGAGATAGTTCATTATGCAATGAACTTTCAATATTCAGTAATGATTTTTTGGTTGAGAGATTACAAAACTGTATGCTTATGCTAATGTCGCAAAAAATGTAAACAAAGTGAACACACTGGCACTCTAAATCCTTACCAAATCATGCCAGCAATAAAAGATGCAGTTGCAATGGGTATAATGTAAGGCGAGTGTTTGTCCCAGTCAGTTATCTTTTTGTAGTAACTCAGCCACAGTACACAGTAACATCCAACACAAAGGTTGACTCCAATAAGAAAGCCTCCAACATACAACCATGTCCTGCCAAAAAAAGAAATACCTGTCAATGTTTAGCCCCAGGGGAGGGGGGGGCAGGTATACCCAGGGGATTTGACTCAATCTCCTCTTAAGTGGCTGGGGAATAGTAGGAAATTTGACAAAACTCGGGATCCTGAGGGTGGGGATGTTTGACAAGGTCGCAAAAGAGCCTGGAACCTACCTTTACGCACACCATCTTGAACATTACCCAGAGGAATTTGGGATTGTGCTTCAGTATTGGATTGCCTGCTATTTTGCCAGCTTTGGGATGGACTTTCATATACCAAACCAAAATGGCGGAAGACAAACCCACCATTGTTATTCTGATTAGCCTTGTTAAATTACAGGTACTGTCATGTTCACTTTGTTCTGTTGTTTTATGAAAGATAAGCCCAGCTTTGAGTAGTTAAAAGTTGTTGAGCCAGAATGTAATAAAAAACCTTGAAAAAACTCTTCGATTTTTTGCCCTTGTTCAAGGCTTGGGACGTTGAAAGAAAGACTGAGGTGGCGAGTGGTTATACCTAATTTGCTTAAGCAGATAAGTTGTTTGATGGTTGTGTCGATCTCAGAATTCAATCAATGATAGTGGAAAGTGGACAGGAAGAACTGTACATAACTTGCTTAAAAGCTGAACCACCAGGCCCAGTGGATAGCACTGTTGTTCAAAGGGTGGTTAGTGATATCTACTGAATAAATCACTATCCACTGGATAACTCAATTGGTTTGCTAGTGTTTAGGTATCTGCTGGATAGTGATTTATCATGACCGGTTCATAGTGTTATCTCCCTTTTGAACAACCGAGACCTGATGTATTAGACTGGATAGAGTATAAGACATGCAAAGGTTTGCATCATCAGAACTGTGTTGGTTTCTGTGACAATACCAATGGCACTGACTGGAAGTGCTCCCTTCTGTGTTGCAGAGGACTTCATGAAGTTGAGGTTGGAAAGTTTATTGTATAGGGATGTATCCACTGAAAATTATTCAGAGGCCTTTAACATATATGATCACACATTTACTCACAGGCATCTTAAGTTCAGTGTGAGGGAAAGCTAACAAAACTATATGGCACCTGTTGAGTTTGGCTTGGTAACTTTGTCAGGGATGACAAACAAAGACTTGTTACCAAGCTGAACTCAATGGTCGCCTTGTCGTGTTCAATGTTTGGGACACTAACAGCCACCTGGCATCGCTGGCAGGGCTTCAATTGTGTGGCTAGCCAATTGAAATGAAAGAAAACCCTTTGCCCTTGAATTCTAGGGTGGAATTGTAACCATGGGAACATTTTATCCAGGAATACTTGACTCAATTTGTGGGCTCCTGAGAATTCAGTGTTCAGCCTTGGTATTTTATTATAACCATTGACAAGCAAGGAACTGATAATGGTTCAATTTGCATTGAATCTCGCAACAAACCACACAGGAAGGAAGCGACCCACAATGACAATAAGATTAGGCTTTTTAAATTGAGATTATTTCGTAAAATTACCTTCTCAGGTCATTTATCAGGATTCCCGTACAAATCCTTATATTTTTTTGGGCTTTCCCTCACACTGAGCTTGAGGTGCCTGTGGTTTACCCCTAGGAAAGGGGTATTTGGCCCACGGGCAGGGAATTGGACATGAAAATAGGCTGAAATGTCATATCCCCTTAGTTATGCCCGCCCTCACCCCCTCCCCTGGGGATAAACAAGTGAACTAGCCCTAAGAAGTATCCAAAAGGTTAAGAGGGTTGCGCAAAATTAGAAAAAGATTTAGATTCACGGTGTTGGAGCATTTTAAAAATCCTATCTGACTGCCGAACAGGTAGACAATTTGTAAAATAAACTGCTGCAATACAGACCTGTGGATTCTGGCATCAAACCTTACAGCGATGTAAAAATCAGTATAATAAAACACAGCTAGCGCTGCCACCATCCAAAAGACTGAATGTGGGTTTATACGGGATGTGTTTCTTGGGTCATTCTCCTTCAATATTCTTTCTCCCTCTTCTTTTATCCTCTCTGGAAATGCAACAATAATTTCAAAGGGAATATCGGTGAGCTTGAAAAGGTGGGTTTATCACATGTAAAATGTATCAAACAAGATGAGAAAATGATAAAAAAAAATCATGCTCTGTGAGTAGAAATGGTTCAAGCTTACGGTCCAAATGACGGTCAAACGTTTGCCTCTCTCTGTGTCGAATAAATGCCGTTGTGAGGTTGCTAAATCCAGAAATGTCCGAAGAGGAAGCCATTTTGACAGGAACATAAAAAAGCGGTGACCCACCTCCCCTTAGAATTTCATTTGGGTGTGCCCTCTCTCCCCTCCCTCCCGATATTGACTCAGCTGATGTTTTATTACACGGGGGCTCATAAAGTAAACTCTCTCACGATCGCAGGAAGTGCGTGGAAAATGTGACGGGCGGTGAAGTGGTGGAGCCTTAAAGTCGGCAACACAAATGACGGAACTTTATTCAAGGAAGGCGGTTAATCAATTAGAAACTACGAAGCGAAGATGAATCTGTTTGTGATTGCTTTGCCAATCCTTGCGGCTCACTTGAGCTTGTTTGGAAAGACAGGTATAACTCAGTGGCAACAGATTTTTAAACCAAGCCCAGTTTTTATCTGTTTATTTTTTTCTTGCTTGTCATGATCTCCTCTCACGAGTTGGTTGAAATTTTAGTATTCCTCGTATGCATTGTTATGTCAGAGTCTTTCACGTTATTACTTTCTTGTGTTGTTGTATAGATTCGAAACTTTTGGATGAGAGTAATTTCCAGCAGGAATTACGAAATTACGAAATTGTAGCGCCACATATTCAAACTCAAGGCCTGTGGAGGAGGGACGTATCAACAAGATCTAATTTGGTGAGCGAGTCAGTTTACTTAATCTTCGTCTGACCGATGTTACGGTTCTTTTTGCCGTATTGTTTGTGTCCAAATTGAGTTTTTGTCCACGTTGATCACACTGTTCTGAGAGAGGAAGTCCATCGAATTTTCCTCCCGACTGAAATGCAAATTTTAAATTAAACCATCCATTAAAATATATTTGTTTTATTCAGGGTGATCATATCAATAGAGCGGTTTTCTACTTGAGAGGATTTGGCAAAAAATTTTTGTTGGATGTTACACAGAACCGGTAAGTTTTGCTGCCATAAGCCAAATTCATTCATCAATGGACAGCTTGCCGCGAGCTTATCTGTTTGCATTTGATGTTCTTAGCATTCATATTTGAAAAAGTTCATCCTTCTTTTATAGTGTCTTGATATCCGCCAATTACTTGTCAAGATCTTTCGCTGCTGACGGCGGTGAAGTTATCTCGAGGCATGAGGTTTGTCGCTGAACGTTTATGAACATTCTATGTGGAACTTTCTTCTGTTAAGTAAACTGGTGCAGAGGCGCTCGAGTCGTTTGCTCTACTAGAAGGCGCAATCCTCCTATTAACAATGCATGACTTCTAAATGTGTTTGCATTTAATTATTTCTGATCCAGATAATAAGTCCATCTTGCAACTTGACATTTGCTGATCAATCCTCAGAGGGAAAGTGATGGCGTCTTTTTTGTTGTGTGTTGCGCACGCGAGCCAGTCAAAGGCATAACGTGATTGGTTTCCGGTTTGGCAATCAAATCGGCCGCTGACAGCGGTGAAATGAGAGATTGCCTTCTCGTGTGACTCATTTTGAGAGTGTTCTTTTTGTTTCTTTGTGATTTCATAGAGATGCAAAATTCAAGTTTTATTAATTGGAAAAGCTCGCTGCTGGCACTTTTTTTTTGTTCCTTTCATCCTCTTAGAAAATAATGATCTATGATTTGTCTAATCTTCAGCAATTAAGGGCTAATGTAACTCCAAAGCAGCCAGCTGTATACATTCTAGTTCATTTTGAACTTTTAGTCGTTGCCATGAGCATCTCAAGAACTTACCGAATTGTATTTTCTGAGTTGCCAGTGATGTTTTTGCAAGGAAATGCAAGATCCTGTTTATTTTCAAGTGTCACTAAAAATAACCAATGACATGTGGGACAGATGCTGTAATATTGTCCATGTTGTTGTTTTTGCTTTTAAAAGGGAAATACTGACAAGGTGATTTTGTCTCTAAAATGAATTATGTGATTCCATTCATTCATACCTATCAAATTTTGTGATGGGTTTTGAAGGAATCCTTTGCAAAGGTCTGTGCGTGGCCAATGTGGTGAAAGCATACAGTGCATTGTATACTGTGCCCTTGACCTTTAAAAGCCAGTTCTCCAAAAAAAACACAATATGTAAATTTATGAATAGATCCTCCCAAGTTCATATTTTTGAACAGGAACTTTTGTTGAAGGAACCAATAAATGCGATGCTCGGATGAAAAAAGGAACAACTTTGTAAAGTAAAATTTGTCAGTCATAAATATGTGATAAGAAAATAATTGAAGGTGAAATAGAAATAAGTTGTGGATGGCATTCTGTATGATGGTATCAGTTATTCAACTCCCTATAATTATATCGGGTGTTGAGTAAATTTTAGTGGCTATTGTGATTAAGCCACCTAAAAACATTATTCAGGGGATAATGAAGGGGTGACCTAATATAATGTAAGCTCTTAGAGTGACCCAGGCAGCACAGAGAAGACTACAAATTTGATCCTGTGTGTACATGTAGTGTCACAAAGTTAGGAAAAATAAAGACAGCTGAACCTTGGATGACTTTAAATAACAAAAACAGGCTTTTTACCAAAGTGAACTCTGGAA
>NC_090874.1:37554260-37566760 GCF_036669935.1 Montipora foliosa
TTTTCTCATCTTCAGCTTCGTTCAGGCTATTTTCTACTTCTTTGCGAATCTTTGACAAAGCAAGTTTTCCTAATTCCTTAGACTCCATATTTACGTGCTGCCAGCTCCACCAAAACATTCAAATCAATACTGCAAATTTTCGATTCAAGCTGAAGCCGGAACTCTTCGATTTCGGATCCCGCGGCCATTCTGACTCCCCTTTATGCAACTTGATAAAAATCTCTGTTGTTTTTCTCAATTCAACAATTTTGCACAAAACTAGAACAACTCAGCAAAAGCACCACAATCCATATCAAAACAATGTTTCCTTTCAAAATGCAAGTCAGTTCCCACAAGAATAGATGATTTATTTGCACCAAGCATCGAGGCCATGAGCAAGTGATGGCTGCACACTGAAAGCTTTCATTTTCTGCTGACACATGAAAACATCCTTCACAAACTTAAAAAGTTGAATATATCCCCACATTGACATGTCCCGGCAGGGTTGCCAAAAATGTAACAGGCAGGTTCTTGTGGAAGGCAAAAAAATAAAAGAAACAACAAGAAGGGATTTTGTTTAGTAATTGTATTCTTAAAACAAACCACTTCATGTCGTGGCCTTACATTCTTTTTTGATTCTTTATGGTGCAATTATGTCACATGACCAGGGACCAATTTTAAACTGTGAGGGGTAGGCTAAATACCCTTCCCTAAATTTACCCATAGTTGTAGTTTACTGTAACTGCACAATTTGAGTTAACTGTTTGTTCATCCCACGGATACACCCTTATAGGCGTCTTGTCTTGTGTTATTTTATAGACAATCCCCCTATTTGCTTGCTGTCCTTAAAATTTATGTGGGATCAATACTGAATAATTTTGCTATAGCTATTGTCCCAAAGATGTTTGTCTGTTATAGATGAAGTTAGAGATGTGTGATCACACATGTCATCGCTACATAAGTGTAGGAGCAGTGACACTGAAAATATTATAAATAGACTGGTGCTGTATTAAATTTTATGACATGTTTACATCATAATTATATTAAGCAAGAACTTAATACTTAGATGCTACTACATAAATGAAGACAATACTGTAGCTAAATGACGACTGTCTATGGTTCAACACTAAGGAGAATGACATTTCTAATCTTGGGTATCCTGTGCATAGGGTGGGGCTCAGCAAGGTTTTTGTTTTTTCGTTTGTCTGCTTTTTCAGTGCCTTCTTGAATTACGCCATGAGTGCATGACCTGGTCATGCTTACCCAGCTCTGTTTTTGATACATCATATGCATAAATGACAGTAGCTTGCTTTGACTTGCATCCTTCCCTAGCGCAGCAACGAGATGTGTAGAGAAAAATAAGAAAACACAAATCTCAAGTGATGAATGGTCAGGATTTCGTTAAATATGAGTATTGTGATTGAAAAAAATAGGCGTTATGATGCACATGACGTCTACAAAAGACAATTTTGATGGTCTCTCATCCAGATACCAACCCCGCCCGACAGGGATTAACTTCAGTGAATGATTGTCATGAGTCAGAGCATCTCAAAGGATTAAATGGGAAGACTGACGGAATCAATCTGTGAGTTGGTACTGACCGCTGTCAAGCTGAAATTGATGATTTGCAAGTCTTTCTCATGTATATTACTGTACTTTATTTACACAATAAGTAGATTATAGTAATATCCACAGCAATTCACGCTTTAACTTGCTGTGAAGTGATCAACATGTCAGCCCTTATGCCAATGTTACCCTTCTCCTTTGCTTCCAAATCGACTGTCAAACATACTTCAATATTCCACGATTACCACTTGTTAAGTTTGATACAAACCTTCTTTTTCTGTGATATTGTACTTTTTTCCCTTGCAGAAAAGTGACAATTGTTTTTATCAAGGGACTGTTCAAGGAGCACAACACTCCATTGTTGCCATCAGCACATGTCATGGAATTGAGTGAGTATAAACTAATATATAGCGAACTTGATAAAAAAATATTAAGGAGCTTATCTTAATGTGTTTTAAGTATGCAGCCCAATGGGCATTGCTGTGTTGACTTGAAATGAGTTGTATAACTGATATAATTGCAGCTCTCTTTTGCATAGAACACCTGTAATTCATTGATAAAGACAGCAATAACATTGGCCTATCTTGCATTTTGTATTGTTCTCTAAAAAAGTCATTGCATGAAGGAAATGGATAATTAACATGTATGTAACGTATTAATTTTGAAGGGGAATGGTGTATGATGGAAATGAGACATACTTTATTCAACCTCTTCCAGGAAAAACTGACCAAGTGAGTAATGGCATTGCTGAGATACTTCAGTGGCCCTCTTTACTGCATTTCCTACCTCAACAGCGTAGTCCCAACTCCTCCTAAACTGTGATCAGGCATTCTTTTCTTTAGCAAGCCTAGCTAAGAGGGGGCATGAAAAGTACGCCTGATACCATTTCTTAATGAATTGTCTGCCTGTAGTCCAGAATCCAGACTTACATGGATCTCGGATTGGCTTAAAAACCGCAAGCCTCACTCTGATTGGTTACAGCTTTCAAGTCATACTTCCGGTGACATTTTTTGATGTCTGATCAAATTATGGATGCAGAGAAAGATTTGAACAGTATGTTGACAGCTGAGCACTGTTGTCTCATCTTAAGGATTGTTATCAAAAATTTCTGAACAGATTATGCATCTGTAGACCATCTTTATTTCCTACAGGATTTGGCGAAAGTGTTATTTATCAATAATATTGATCCCAAAAGTTTTAGAAAAAATGCATTGTTCAACCTCCACCAATTCCAAAATGTCTGTAGTTGTGATATGTCCTTTGGAATACATTGGGTTCAAGCGATGCTGTGGGTCAAGGGTGTAAAAAAGCTGAATTGTGGAATTGCATGTATATTGCTGCCACAATTAGGGAATCAGTCGAGATTTACAGAAAGACAAATTTGACATTGTATACACAGAACTGCTGAACAGTGGCTTAGTGACACCCTTCTTGCTTCTGCTACAAATCCTAGACTTTCTCAATTTAGTCCATTTTCAGACTGTTGTACTGTTTATTATGTCTGATGAAATGAAGGTTCGGCTTTTCCCAAGATTTCTTCCCAACATAATTATTTTGTTCCTTGATGGTTTGATTGTCAAGCAAGATTTGCTGAAATACCTTGAATTATATTGGATGTAATCTGACCTCGCTGACTTTCAGCTAGGGTTCTATTTTGTTTTTGCCACTTCTCCATCTTTCCCTAAATTGCAACTTGCAAGTAACTGATTGGCTCACATTTGTAGTGTGACACAAAATAATATCACTCTTGACGTGTGTGCAGCAGATAACTTGGTTAGAAATTGTATTAGGTGTACTTTTTGCATCCATTTTAAAGGAAGGAATGCCTGAGCAGAGATTAACCGGCCGCTAATAAAAAAGCTTTGGCAACTTTATGAACACAGTAAGTGTGCTTGCAGCTTATTTCATTTATTCATCTTGCAGCACATAATGTACCGCCCGAGAGATATGGTTCAGGGAGAGAAGCAATGCGGTTAGTTGATCTTTTATCATGCAGAGATTTAAAATCTGCTGTATTATTTAAGGATATTATGAGTAACACTTAGTTTGATACGAAGAATTCTGCATATACGGAACTGTGTTATTTAACCATAAGGCTAAACGCTTTGGATAAGGTATGGCTCCAGTTGTTCAACAGCCAAATAACTTTATCCAGTAGGTATGTCACTATTCAGAGTATAAAATATATTTCTTGTTAAACATTGGCCAAGATTAATATTTTTCTTACACCCCTTTAACTAGATTTGCTTAGAGTGTGCATGTTCACAGTTACAAGAGAAAATACTGAAATCTTTGCAGAGATTGAAACTGACGAATAGTGACTTATCGACACGATAAAGTTATCCAGCTATTGAACAACTGGATAATACTCACGTTATTCAAAAGTCAAACTTATCTGCACACTTTGATAGGAATTTGGCATCCTTTGAATCTGCTATGTTGTAGGATGATTATCATTCATTTGTTCCATAACTTTCTGTTTCCTGGACAATTGAGTACAAATAAATACGTGGTTCGTGTTTTTGCAGGAGTAGATTATAGGAGTTCTGTTCCTGTTGTGGATGAACTTATTTCACATGGAAAACATCGGGTAATGAACTGTAGCTTACTGTAATTTATTAAATTTCATTTCATTTGTTGAACTCACATTGTCTTAACAAGCAAACTCAAATTGTCTTAACAAGCAAGCATGTAGTGTAAGATGTAAGGCTTGCCACTCGAATTAGAATGATATTTTGCAAAGTAGAAATACATGTTCTTTTTTCGTGCGGTGTGCAGCTTGAATTAAAACTGCAACAATTGCTCAGTGCTGACAGTGATGTCATTATTCAATAGTTGTTTTAATAAGAACCCAAGAAGCAACCTGAGAAGAATGTTGGAATAAATTTTAGTAGGATGAGCTTTCCATTATTTTTAACTTTTGGCAAATTTTAGAAAACACCATGTCTAATTCTGAACAAATTGGCCAACCTTGTGGAATTTCCATTTTCTCTATTTTCCACGACCTAGGGGCCATCAATGCTGGCTTTGTCATACAAAGATGGTTTTCGTTTCACCGATTTATCCCAGGAGCTCCCATTGAGTAAAATAGGCTGGCGTTTGATAGAGTAAAATCTAGAAGTCGTACTGTCAGGGGGGATCAGTTAAGAGGGGTAGGGGGTAGTTTCTGAGTGGACCTACTAGATGCTGTTAACCCATTCATCCCTGAAGCAACCACCATTGACGAGTGAAATAGTCTGGCACAAAACCTCACTGATACATGTATGACACTCTTGAAAGTGGTTTTGCCAAAGACAAAACAGTATGCCAAAGACGAAGCAGTAAAAAAATTCTTTGTCATAACTGTCAATGAAGATTGAATGACTTTCATACATTATAGAATTTTTTTGTGCTTTTTTTTAGGCCAGACGAAATCTGCAAAGTGAAACAAAATATGTGGAATTAGTCATTGTCAATGACCGTAGTCAGGTGTGTCTAGTTTATCACGCAATCACATTGATCCATAAATTCTATACATCTTACCCTTTTATGTTAGTGTAATCCAGAGCAGTAATTCTTGCTCAACTGACTTTTTAGTAGATTAGAGTAAGTGAATGGGCATAATTTTATTGGCACCTAAGAGACACATTAAAAGTTGACGAATATTGATGAAAGGGAAAGGTTCATTTCTCAACAGTTCACTTGACAATATATGAACTCTACGTACTAGACCTTTTTAAATTTTGAAGTGGGGAATGATCGTAGTCAGGTGTGTCTAGTTTATCACGCAATCACATTGATCCATAAATCCTTTTATGTTAGTGTAATCCAGAGCAGTAATTCTTGCTCAACTGACTTTTTAGTAGATTAGAGTAAGTGAGTGGGCATATTCGCACCTAAGAGACACATTAGAAGTTGACGAATATTGATGAATGGGAAAGGTTCATTTCTCAACAGTTCACTTGACAATATATCAACTCTACGTACTAGACCTTTTTAAATTTTGAAGTGGGGAATGCAAGAGGAATAATAATTATTGTCCTCTGTTAATTCATGTTAAATGGTTAAAAGCTATGAATGACGTATGTATCTTAACTTCACCCCTGCAAAGGAATGTGGTCTGACTAATGGTTTGACAACTTGCGAGGAATTAATCTTTATCAAATGGTCAAGTGATAAATGTGTTGTGAGGATCGTATAATTAGTCTGTATTGTTGATCTGAGTGGTCATCAGAAACCTTTCAGGGGTGAGGTGACAAGCAGTTCAAAGACCAGATCACCAATGGTTTGCTAACCTTGTAAAGTGCAGCAAGTCATGCCTCTCATATCTGAGTTCCTAAACATGATTTTTTGCCATAAATAATTAGTATTTGGACCTTAAAAGCATTGTTGGAGTGGAGGAGCGATCAAAGAATATAGCCAATGTAGTGGACTCTGTAAGTATAACGAAACAGTTTCTGTGACCCTAAAATAGGCCATTTGCCACCAAATTTCTATTTTTCCTTTTAAAGCAAGTCCAATAAGTGGATTTTGTGTGGTGACTAATTTTCGATGCGAGAACTCATCGCAGTTAATTAAGGAAGACAAGCAAGATTAAGCTAACTTGAGAAGTTAAAAATGGAGGCTCAAAATGTGACTCGTGCACTTTTCTCTTCCAAATGAGCTGTCAAGACAATTTTAACGATGTGTGCAGGTTCATTGATATGAATTTATATATTTACCTTCATACAGAAATAAATTCAATTTGTCACATGAATAAAACCACTTAAAACGACTTTAAACCGTTTCCCATCTTTTAGGCAAGATTTTACTCCTGTTTTTTTCCACAACGAAAAAGAGGCTTTTTTTTCAGTTGTATCAACCGTTCCTAGCCACCGTGCATCTTTCACTTGACCTGCTAGTGTTTCGGAATCATGGAATATGTCGATGCTGCGGGGGCCTTAGCCGCCTTCTGTGTGGAGGAGCTTTGTTTAGGGTATTGTCAATTTCTAGGTGGCGTTCAATTTCTGGCAGTGTGTTTGCTCAGTTATGATAAAACTGGATGGGGCCAAAAAACGTAGGTCTCTTGGGGGTGCCTGTATTTCGAAGGTTAATTTCTTTCGCTGCCTTGGCAATATTTTACAGCTCTTTCGCCCGATGAACATTCGTGTGGCTTTAACAATGGTTGAAATTTGGCACCAACGTGACCTCATCGAAGTTGTTGAAGACTCAGATGCCTGTTTGGATAATTTCATGGTTTACCGGAACGGAGACCTCTGGAAGAAACAAAAGCACGACAATGCAATGCTTTTAACGTAAGCAGTAATAATGTGTCGCGATTTGATATACGATTTTTCGCCACGGTCAATACGTTTCTAACAGAATTGTCGTTCCAAGCTTCCAACTCGTTCGGTTTTTGTATTGTATCATTATGTCGTTTGCCTTCCACTTTTAGAGAATAAGAATGAGCAATAAATTGAATTGCACTTTTGGAAGTAACCGTCGTTGCACCGCCTTTAAGGGTAATTCTTATTTTGGGCAAGTACACTTGGAATTCACGTCAATAGAGAGACGACCATGCAAGCGAGGGTTATGACAAGAAAGACGGGAGTCAATCAGACTGCAAGGGTTTTAGTAGTACACCAAGCACCAGTTGTTCAAAAGGTGGATAAGGGTGCTATCCAGCGATAAATCACCATCCAATAGATAACGCAATTGGTTTCGCTATCAGTTATCCACTAGATAGTGATTTATTTTTTAACAACTGGGCGCAAAGGGTTTGTACTAAGCAGTTAGCGTTATACAGACGCCAAAATACTAAATACTCTCTCTCTTTCTCCACTGGCTTGTTGCTACGGTTTTATTGGCAAAAATTGAGGTGTTTAATTGGGCTCTTTCTTACTTTCAGGCATCGTTCCTTTAAAGGTTCAATAGTTGGTAAAGCAGCTGTGATGGCAATGTGTGGCCGCAAATCTGGCGGAGTTGTACAGGTAGAGTTTGGAAAAATCCCATCATTGACCACATAATACTTAACTTATACTCGGTATAAAATACACAGTTATATGTATCCAGTTCGGTAAAATAATTTAATTAAGGTTTTGTTCTGCTTCGCACCCCTTTTTATAATAGGCCTTTTGCAACTAACGATCACATGGTACAAAATCCGCCGTGCTGGAGGGCAAGCTCATTATTATTCCCCCACTGGGACATTAAAACAAGGACAATTCAAGCTTGACTGGTTCAGGTCTCTTTGTTTTAATGTCCCAGTAGGGGAATAATAATGAGCTTGCCCTCCAGCATGGCGGAGTTTGTACCATGTGATCGTTAGTTGCAAATGGCCTATTGTGAAAGACGATGGTTGAAACCATTTAGATTCCGTGACACTTCGATTACAAGTAAGTTTGTTTAGATTCCATGACACTTCGATTACAAGTAAGTTTGTCCACTCCAAACCCGATACGTGGGTCACAACAGAAGCTCGACATACTCTCTAACGTTAGGTGTTTGACCGAGGGACGTAAACTGATCGAGGATATTCAGTTTTTCGTATTCGGAGAAAGTGGCTTAGCTCATACTTTTAGTTGTCCCCTCCTGGCTAAGAAGACTTAAAACTTATACGTAAAGGAATTACGATGTCAAGTCTGCTGTATCCGAACACGCTAAGTACACGCCAGGTCACTCCATCGACTGGGCCAATGTAAAAACCATTGTCCCGGAAGACTACCTTCTTTTACGTAATCTCCGCGAGGTCATCAACAGTCATTTACGATGACCTGCAATGACCTGTCGTCATCAGTGTTATGATCTCCCTCCAAGGTATGGAGCAGTTTTGCAGCCTTATCGAAACGAGTTTGCAATCCCAGTAACCATCACTGAACAAGGAATTTGGATAGATTTGGAAAGCTGTGTGTAACTTTGAAGAATTTTGTTGGAGAAGACGGATAATTCTTTTTAATGAATAATTAACTTTCTTCCAATTTCGGCAGGATCACACTTCAAGTGCTGCAGCTACTGCAGCAACAATGGCTCATGAAATGGGACATAACTTTGGAATGCTTCATGATGAAAATAGTGAGTTATCATTAGTCCTAACTCGTCAACGACACACATTTCAAGTTTCTTTCATGCCCTGTTCACAGTAATGTGTTTTCGAAAACTCCCGTTTTCTATTTGTTGAAAACACAGCATGAGGAGTTTCCACGCTAGCGCTTTCTTGTGTCTTCTCATTTTTCGGGGAGAAAACTTCATTGACTTACAGTATGTTATCCCTTGATTTGTGTTGTATGGTTTGCCAAGGCGTGTTATTTCACCGTGTTGTCAAATTTAATAGTAGACTGTTTCGATGTGTGGTCACTATTATGGAAAGGAACCAAAGTGGGTGTTTCACAGTATTCTCTAGCCTATCCCTGTAATGCAAGCGTTGTACATTCATGTCAACATAATTTTACAATGACTGCAAAATTCTCGCGCGCTCATTGGCTAATTTTTATTGTCAATAAGCGGACAGACACATAAATTTATAATTTATGCGATAATGACGCGATATTGCTCACGTCAGATCGAAGTTTCTCGCATTTTTGTCCCGTGCTCTTCTCGTGTTTTGACTTACTTTTGATCCCTCTGCCTTTTTGTTATTGTAAAAAACAAATTGATGTCAATTTTTCATATGTCTGTCCTGTTATTTACAGTGAATTTCGTCATGACATTGTCAAAGTAGTCTGCAGATCCACTCGGCTATCGCCTCGTGGAGCCATAGCTACTTTGACAATGCTATGACGAAATTCATGATCAATAACAGGACAGACGTATGAAAAACTGACATCAATTTGTTAATTCGATTGAGTATGGGCTAGGAGGTTATTGTAAGTTGTGTATGCGTTATTAAGAGGACGTTTTAGCACGCGCGTTTTGAGACACATACGGCAACCGGAACAGACCTGTTTTCCCCTCTTCACAGAACCACATTTACATTGCTAAGTATCTTTGCTCCATTAGAGATGATTAGTATAAAAATCTGGGTGACACCACTGTCTTGGCGCGCGAAAGTTTCTCTTCCGGTTGCCGTCTGCTTATTTTTTTTAATAAGTTCACCACGCGTTCCTCTGGCTTAGACTGAAAGTGACGGTTTGCAGCTTTGTTTCAAAGAGTTTCCATTTTGCCTCTCCACACGGAAGTGGAGGCGTTTTTAGACTTCTCTAGCCATGGACCTGTTTTGGAAAGTTTGATTAATTTCATTGGCTTGAAACCTTTTTATTGTAGATGTTGGGTTAGTGCGTTTTTGCATTATCGTTGAGCCCCTTTTTCCCAAGATTTTTGTTTTCGTTTCATGGCCTTTTAAAGATAAACATTGTCGACGAAAGTGTTAAAAGGCGAACTTTATTATTTTGTTCAGTTGAAGGCTGTAAATGTGATTCACCGGCCAAAGATCAAGGTTGTATTATGTCTGAAACAGCCAAGTAAGTTGTTCATATTTCCAGCTTTTGACTTAGGTGACTCTCGTCAGATAACCTGCGACCAGGCTTTCTTTTTTGTTGAACGGAGAGAATTCCTGATGGGTGGTGATTCGTCAGACCATCCAGGTGTTAAAGTGCAGAGAAGCTCCTTGTACAGACTTTACAGATTCCAGTGCGGAAAACGCTGAAGAGTGTGAAGGGCTTGTGAATAGGACATTATTCTAAGCAGTTAAAGGGAACTTCATAATATGTTATTTGGTCTGCCAACATTGAATGTCTTTTGCAATCTCCCAAAGAAGCAGAGCACTTCTGTCACGTTATACAGGCTTGAGGCTTAAATAAAATTCATTTCCTGATTCACCTGGCTGGCCGAATCATGGAGTTTACAGCAGTCGTTTTTTTTTCAGGAGCAAACCGTCAACGGAATGGTCAACATGTAGCTTGGAATCATATGGAAAATATTTGAAGAGAGGGATGGATTCGTGCTTGTTCAATACGCCGGCACCTGTAAGTACTCGCTGATTTGAGGGGAAAGTAGCAGAAAAAGTAGTCTCCTCCGCAGCCGTCTTTCGGGATGTCACGCAACGCTCCCCCGAAAGAAACGGCTGCTCACATTGAAGCCACATTCCTTTCCTATTGTTTTGACGGTCTATTAAAACAACCAAAAAGGTGAGCCATGCAATTGAGTGTGAAGGAAATCATTCATTGCGATTTTCTGGAAGCCCCATGCTTGGATTGAAACGCCGAAAAAATCGAAAGAGCATTTATTTTCGGCGGCAATAGTACCCGTAATTTTGCAACAGTATACAGTACTGGAAACTATTTGTGTATTTGCCTGGTTTCTGTCCGCTGATCGAATCTGTGTTTTGACCTAGGCAAAACCTTATCTTTCGTAACAGAAAGCCTTGCTATTACCTACAATCTCAGACAAAACTGTTGAGACAGTGACACAAATTCACCTTCATTTTTACACACCCCTACTTACTTTCCCCTTCCCACTCCCCTCAGTCAATGTTGCTGAGTATTGTCATATGTTCTACAGTATATTTCCAACCGAGATAAATCAACATTGAGTTTGAGGGGATGGGAAAGGGCGGCCAGCTTTTTGGCGGAACATTTGGATAAGTTGTTGGAGTACCAAAAATGTCGCTTTGTCTCAACAGGTTTTGTCCGAGATTGTAGGTTTTTTTCCGACGCGGTCAGATTTTGACTAGACATTTGTTTGCTTTGGTTTCTGCTCTGTTTTCATGCATAGTGGCAGTTGAGAATACGTGAAATTAATAAAATTGCGCGTACATGAAGACTTGGTTTTGAAGTCAATAAAAATATCGACTAATGTGATTATATTTACATCCTTTCATTCTTTCGGTTGTCCACTTATTCTTGCGCTCATGGTCAACGCGGTCGCTTTGAAAAATACAAACAACAGACCCGCATATTTGTGGTGATCGAGCGCATTGATGAAACGAGAGGTATTAATGCTCGAGTTGCACGGTGCAGTTCCAGAAAATGGAATGTAGCTGTGATTGGCTCAATCCGAGAAATGAATGTGGTTCCAATGTGAACAGCCATTCCTTTCTGCGGAGCGTTGCTTGACATCCCGAAAGACGGCTGCGAAGGAGACTACAGAAAAAGCGGACATGTTTGCATCTCAATCAGTAATATATGTGACTGAGCACGACACTGTCGGAGACTTCGTAATTTAGTTTAAAGGACAATGTTTTCATTTCTTAATTAGCAACATTGATTGATGTAACCTTCTCATTTAGCAACTACCAATTAAATTGCGTGATGCGTTAACAAAAAACTCCAAAATTCCGTTGCTTTAAGTAGGGTAGTTTTACACACCCATTGTAAAACGAATGCAAGAGATATGTGATTACACGCGTAGTTGAATCTCAGTCGAGTGTACTGATTGAGATAGAGTTCGATAGGTCATAACCCCTTGCATATAAGTAGGGCAAGGTTTACGAAAAAAAAAAAAAAAACAAAGTAGACAGGAGAGGGCGTTTATATTTGTCTTCAGAGGATATCACCTTTTGTGATCTGCGTAAGTCTTCTTATCATTCGAAAGCCTAATTCAATAATCGACTTTTTTAAATATATTCAAAAGACTGCCAAAGGTCTATAACCGTGGTCGTGCGTCGGTAGGAAGTAAAACACGAAAAACTGGTTTTATCAAACGAGTGAATAAAGGCAGATTAATCAGCCAAAAAAAGGGCCAATTTGCATGCAAACAAACGAATGCTAAAATGGGGGCCATTTTGGAATAAGGTATATCGGACGAAAATAAATCGTCAATCAGAGTGATCAGCTTTCCGCTGACATACCTGGATCCAGAACAACTTTCCTCCCACATTGTAGATAAAGTTTTGCAGGGGACCAGAGCCAGTCAAAAACAGAGAAATGATTTAGATGTGTAGCGATGAGGGTCTCCATGTAAACTTAGAGCGGTTTTCAAGTGACTGTGGAAAGTAATCACGCGATTCCGATTGCTACGCTCATCAATTGGCTTAAAAATCTCGAGCCAGATTATCAACCAAT
>NC_090874.1:37571760-37631176 GCF_036669935.1 Montipora foliosa
TAGTTCCCACGGCCTGCCGCCGTCTGACCTTGTAACTCAGTCGCTAGAGCAGTGGTGATTCCCACCCGGGTCAGAGTTTTTCTCTGTCCTTGTGTCGGCCCATTTCCATTAGTAGGGCTAACGCTCACATGGTTCATACGGGGTAGAAAAACTAGCACTTCACATTACACTATAATCAGTTAAATCTGTTGCATACATCTTAGCTTAGGTAGCTGGCGGGACTTGAGCACAGGCGAAAATTTCCGCGATAGCAGTGTGTCTAGAGGAGATGAATCCGATCCAAATATAATCTCGTTTTAACCGGATTTTGTTCATACACGGTGGCCGTCTTGTTTATTTGCAATGAACAAACGCTGACCTTGGCCGCGGTAATCGTTTCCCGAAAATCCACGAATTTTCAATGAAGTTGTTGCGAACGAGTCACGAAGTACCTAGTGAAAATAGAGGAAGGGCTGGAAACTTGTACGACGTGACTAGTTTGATTTGATGTGCACTGCAATAACTATTGGCGGAACATAAATGGACCGTTACGACATTCACTGCGCTAATATGTGACCAGGAGAGCGTTTCAAGGAAAAATTTAGACTACAGTGTAATCCTCTTTTGCAAAGACTTAAAAGCGAACCCGCATATCTTAAACTGTGAGAACCCGACTTTCGCTTTTGAAAAGGTTAGTATTGATCAATTCGCTTTTTTAACAAGCCCATAATACAGTTCATTTTGAAGGGTTATTTCCGGTGCACTGAAGCATGATAACAGTCCCAAGAGTAACTAAGTGCTATTGTTATATAGCTGAATTTTTTTTCCCTAGCAGCGCGCGCTCTCATTGGTTACTTCGAGGTCAGATGACATCTTACAACAAAACTGTTTCCCGCCAAAAGTCTCTGAGCGGGCAACAGTGCAAAATCTATGACGTCAGAGGGTAACAGTGCACTGCTACCCGCGAATGTTGACCGACGACTGCCGTTGCCGTTGAACGTTTTTCTTTTTGTGCTATATAACAAATCACTTAATGACTGGTCTCTCGGGAAACAGTTAATTTTGTTTCCCTCGAATTTCAATGTTTCCCTCGACTGCGCCTCGGGGAAACATTGAAATTCTCGGCAATCAAAATTAACTGTTTACCTCGGGACCAGTCATTAAGTGTTTATTGTTTTTATGCAAAGAACCCGCCAAAACATATTGCATTATGGGATGGCGGAAATGTCCAATTGCCTGGTATTCACCTCGGCAAGGATTTTAGTCGGTTTTTATCTTGTTTATAGCCTGTGTATATTTCGTACTCAATTGTTTGCCTGTAATTAAGGCACCTTATAAAATTATTTACAGGTTACTCCTTTATCATTCTTGGTTTTCAATCACTGTTTCCGTAACAACAGAGTTCCGTAAGGTTTGCTGGAGCTACCAGAATGGATGCCACGACGTCATGTAAAAACCAAGGAGTTATCTTTTTTTTTTTTTTCGTTTGCAGCTCAAACCTCAAGGTTTTCTTTGCAGAGAAAAAGTGAATGAATGTGATCTACCGGAATTTTGCACCGGAAAATCAGGACTGGTGGGTCTCTTGGAAAGACGTATATAGAATTAAAATTTAACTCTGCAATTGACCATCTTCTTGAGAGGCTTTTCGCGGTATAAAAATGCATATAGCGAATTTAAGAATACCAATTGAAGGATTTTGCAAAAGCACCGGATGGAAGACTCGGCTTAAAAACCCAGGATTTCATGTCCATTGCCTTTACAACACAGCCATGCGGCGTTCTAAAGCGGGAAAGTTCTATTTTTTACACGTGAAGAAACAGACATTTTATAACGGAAAGAAAGACTTGTGATAGCTTTCACCACAAGACCCTCTTCATTGATCATTGCACACAACGTGTGCGGACCGCCGAAGGAACAACACACCGAAACAGCGAGGATCGAAATGCACCAATTACAGCGGCTGAAAACCAACCAATCACAGCGGAGTATCCTGCTCAAAAGGTGACGCTTAACCAGTCGACCTCATCGGCTAATGAAGACTAGCAGTATGCAGTCGAAACGATGCATCACAAAATACCACATCATCGTGAGACAAACGAGAATACTTTATTATTGTTGTACTTCACCACGATGAATAACAGCAACCTTTTTTACGACATTAAAGTGTCCTTTTTTTTTTCATTTTTGCAACATTATGACATACTCTTGACATACCGTAACGACACCAGTCGATCGTTCAAACATTTGCTACGGGTTTTGCCGCAATTTACCGCTAATCTTTACTAATGTGAAAATTGTTTGTTCGTGGAGAGCTGGCCAACAAAAAGACTGAGGACATTTTGTGACAATACGTAAATTATAACACATTATTTACGTTTGCAGTGCCCCAACAATAAGTACGTTCAAGATGGAAGGCCATGTTCGGACAACAAGGTAAAGGAGCGTTGTTGTTAGTTTCTTTTTTTATTGGCTTTTGTTTGAAAAAACAAAGAGCCTTAGTACTTTCACACCTGGTATTGACATGAAATAGCGAAACTTGAATTTGGTTGAGTTTTTCCGTTCTGTTTTGAGAAACAAAAACGCTTTTTATTTCTTTGTTCACTTCACCTTTCCAGTTTCACCTAGCAGTTTGAAGTAAGAATCCCAGAGGAACTCACGTCCATCTTGTTTTGTTCTTTTTAAAGGGGTATTGCTACAACGGTGAATGTCCAACACATGACGAGCAATGTCAAGATTTGTGGGGCCATGGTAATGAATTCACTATATTTTCAATCGGCCGAAAGTAGGAATTTCCTGCATTCACAAGGACAGTGAGCTTTCTCTTAGGCATTGTCAATTTGGGTCGGTGAATGTTCCAAGCGAGAGCGTAGCTGTAGAGTAACACATGTTGATTGCTGAGGACCTATCAACCAAGGCTTTCATGCATCTCGGCACCGCCGGTTCTACAGCGCGAGATAGTTTATCCGTCCATTGAAGGCTTAAACTGCCGCGGACAGGCTGACCTCGTTGGGTCAGTGAAGGCGGACTGCTTTGGCGGATGTCGTGGGGGCGGATTCGTCAAGTATTCGAGCAGAACATGATGACTGATGACATGTACAAATTGTTAGATTATCTAGCCTTTTCTGTTAAGGCCGATAAACCGAAGTCACCGTATCATTACACGTGTTTATTTCATGCAACGGTAAAAAACCCATACTGTTAGCAAAGTTGAGAGCAGGGAACGTAGTCTTGTACTGTAGTTTTGTTGGCTGATCTCTCCAGAGTCAAACTTGGAACTCTGCTTTGTTCTGTGATCCGTAGTTCCATGATAAACCAAATTAAATGTGTAGTAAAACAGGCGTCAGTTGATGGGTCTGAGTTAATGAGGTTGATATTGTGTTCGACTTATGCTTCTTTTGCTTTCGTCAGCGGCCAAATCTAGTCCAAATCTGTTAAATGTGTATTTACATGAATGGAAGGTAGATGCCGTGATTGGCAAGAGGTAACCATGGCAACCTAACACGGGTCAACCTCGGCACCCGTCACGCTGTCTTAATAGTGGAACCTATACTTACCAATTCTTGCTCTCAGGAGAGGGTGGGTGGAGGAAAAGTGAAAGCAAAATGGCTGTAAACCCCGAGCAAACGGCAAGCACAACTGTAAACAACAGCGTTAACGCATGCGCGATGTCAATAACCGCTGACCAGCAGAGCTTTCCAAGTTAACTTTGCTTATAAAATAACCACATTAAAACAGGCGTCATTTGATGTGTCTGAGCTTATAAGGTTGCTATTAGCTACTTCCATATAACCCGCAATGCATTTTGTTGTCCCCACAAATTTTGTCAACTATTCCGAAGTGCATATGAAGGTCACTGTTTGTGTTTGCCTTATGAGTGTTTTGCTTTCGTCAGCGGCCAAATCTGGTCCAGATGTATGCTATCGATGGAACGAGAGAGGAACGGTGCGAGGTAACTGCGGTCCATCCTTGCAGAAGTGTTCTTCACAGTAAGTGCTTTTGATTTTATTTCAGATCTGCATTCAAGTGTTAAAAGATGTTTCTTGATTTTCTCGGCTGTGGTACATACAGGGAAATAATGTTACAGAATTTTCCACTGTGTAAATTTCCAAACAAAGTCTAGAACGCCAAAACGTGTGCGTGTGAATCCGGAGCGAGCTCGAATTCATGGCTACGGATCGGTTCCTTGAAGCTGCTGGACCCTCCCCGTTCATGTCGTCTCGTTCTTTCTCCACTCCCATTCCTGCTACACAGGCTATTCGATTCTAAACGAAAGAGAAATAGAATAAAATGGAATTTTACCTTAAAGGATGGTGCCTCCTGTTGTCAAAGCGCATAACGACTTGCGTACCATGCAGTCATGGAGACGTGACTTTACAAGACGTATTTGATAGTAATGCCCTGTAATACCGTCTTCCCAGAGAATACTGATACCTACTGATAGTCGTTACCCTGGGAAAAATGCCATCGTGTCAGGTTCCACCGACGTTAAAGTGCGCAAACCTTTTTGAGAGCAGACTTCGGAACTTTGTGTTTTGTATTTAACTTTTATATCTGTCTGATATATGTGCTTGATTAGTAACCTCAGTGTTGAAATCGGAGGAGTTCTTCGGTTATACTGGTTTTCATTCTCATTCATGGTTTTTAGGAACAAACTTTGTGGAATGCTTCAATGCACAAATATCGATGACGTTAATTTGCCTATCATTGGCACTGATCGAAACGGCTACGAACATCGCATTGGTGACACATTGTGCAAGTTAGTAGAGATCTGTTCTGCTCTTTCAGTCCCCGGTACAGGCACACTCAGCTTAACAGCGGCTGAATCCCATCGTAAACTGTAAAAGGCTTGTGATATTCTTCGTAAAAACTGTATTTATGTCAATTCGTTCCAAATTCTAGCGAAAGTAATTTTGAGTGTCGGAAACTAATTTGGCGCGATTGCAGTGTTTTGGAATCGTCACACTTCGTGATCAGCTCAAAAACATTCATGCGACAGTCTTGTCCAGTTAGGGTCACAAGCAAATCGATTTCGACCGAATGTATTTTAATTACGTTGTAATCAATTGCCGCAATTTGATTAGCGGCGGTTTTGACTTGACAAGGGAATTTTGTTTGATTCAGGTTTTAAAAGCGCTTTATTCGCGTAAAATTTATAAACTACGTTGGAAAGCAGGCGATATGCCGTCTTGCACTTTCCGAAATGACTTTTATCGCTGGCTCTCTTTTTCGTGACGTTTGAATATGCTGTCGAAGGTTGTTTGCAAAATTTAACCCAATAGGTGAATTTAAAATGTGATTATGCTTGTCTTTGAATCTTTTTCTGTACTGAAAGTTGGGTGGGGTTTTTTTTTTATAATCACGCCGTGAGAGAATAAAACGCATTTTACTTCCTTTCGCCGTTTCGTTACTTCATTGTCTGACTTGTTGGTGAGATCTCTTTTCAACTCGTCACTTTTTCAGAAGCGCTTCTCTCTCTCTTGGCCTCGATGTCCCTGATCCCGGAATGACCATGGAAGGAACAAAATGCGGAGAAAACAAGGTAAGTTAGCTTTTGAACAAGAATTTTCTGTGATCATTAGCAGCACAAGGTAATGTGAAAGTAGGGGTTTCGTTCGAAGTAGTCCCAGTTAAAAATAGTACGGTTGGCTTTTCGTCGAGGCTACGAGTTTGTATTGCTGTTAGTCAGGGAGAGGGGCATTTTTTTTAGCTTGATGGACAATTATCTCCAGGTTTTATCGATCGGGGCCCAGTTCTCTGTAAGCTGGGCAATGCTTGTCTGCGATTGACAGCTCAACAAGATCTTATCCCTTATTGAAATTTCTTTGAAAAAAATTCCCTCATTTACACCATGGGTGAAATACGTTTCAAAGCGGTTTTGTTTAAAGTGCCCCTGTGACCAAAAAATCGATTGATATTTTTCTTTGGATTTCAAAACTATGTTAACAAAACACTAAGTGACCCACGTTTTAAGCCTTGATTTCAAAAAGACACCTCTTTATTTTAACTGTAATTTTCCAATTTAATGGTCCGCCATTACGAACATTATGTTCTTGAGAGAGCTGGATCGAGGAGAAAATGACGTCAAAGGCTCACTAGTTTAAGAATGCAATACGTGTGTACGCCGCAGAATTAATATGCAGCACGGGGGTTTTGGGCTTTCAGACTTTTAATTTCACGCTTTGCATATATAATAAGCTGCGTTCACACGCTGAGATTTTAAGCTAGTGAGCCTCTGACGTCACTTTTCCCTGGATCCAACCGTCTGAGGTCCAGTCGGTCAGTTTTGAACGTGAGTAATGGCGGACCGTGGAATCCAAAACTTACACTCAAAGTAAAAAGGCCTTTGGATAAAAATCAAAGCTCAAAATTTTGCCAGTCAGGTGTTTAGCAAACACACTTTCAAAATCTGAAGGAAAAAAGGAAGTGGTTTTTTTGATCACAGGAGCACTTTAACGCTGGTTATAATTTTCTAGTTAATTTTTCCAACTTGGAATCAAAGCAAAAATAAAACATGCGTAATAACGCACTAAAGCTTCGAGCATTTGGCTAGGGGTTAGGGAGTCGCTCCAGATAGACTTGCCGTGAGCAAATAACTGTAGACGACTACGTCACTGGTCTTTGTTTACTATATGTTTAGCCGAAAAAACTCAAATTTCTAAGCCGTTGAAAATATCATAAAGGTGGCTAAGAATACCGATTTGCTAACTTTTCGCTTCCTTTTCCCCAGCTTTGTCTCGGCCGAAACTGTACGAACATAGAGACGCTTTCAGCCGGAGTCAAGAAATGTCCAAACAACTGCTTCGATGAAAATGGGGTAAGTTCACCTTGCTTTGTTACAGGAGGACGTAGTCGGATACTTGTGATGTGTGAGAAATTTGGGCCGACTTTGGAATGCTCAGTCTCCAAATCAAGCCCACCATGCCAATTTTGAATGTCAAAAGTACCCGTTCGCTTTCTAACTTTTGACAAGTTTATTATTATTATTATTATTATTATTATTATTATCGCACAGCCTGTCATAGTGTACATTATTATTATTATTATTACTATTATTATTATTATTATTATTATTATTATTATTATTATTATTATTATTAGTTGTAGTAGTAGTAGTAGTAGTAGTATAACATTTTTGCACAGCCTGTCATAGTATACCGTGTTCACCCTAGGAGCAAGTTGCTACCCGCAACCTCAGGCCCTTTGTAGGTCTCCTAATGTCCAACACGCTTCCAGGAATCCTTGCGTCCCAAGTAGAGCATTTTTTTGCAGGTCTTCCACCGGTATCAGTATTCCAGTCTTTTCAAAAAATGTTTGACACAGTCCCCAGAGCGCCATTGCAACGACTACTGTGACAACTTCCACTTGTCTTAATGACCACATTCTTATAATTTCCTTTTTTAAAGTGCCCCTGTGATCAAAAAAACCACTTCCTTTTGTCCTTCAGATTTTGAAAGTGTGTTTGCTTAACACCTGACTGGCAAAATTTTGAGCTTTGATTTTTATCCAAAGGCCGTTTACTTCGAGTGTAAGTTTTGGATTTCACGGTCCGCCATTACTCACGTTCAAAACTGACCGATTGGACCTCAGACGGTTGGATACAGGGAAAAGTGACGTCAGAGGCTCACTAGCTTAAAATTTCAGCGTGGAAACGCAGCTTATTATATATGCAAAGCGTGAGTTTAAAAGTCTGAAAGCCGAAAACCCCCGTGCTGCATATTAATTCTGCGGCGTACGCACGTACGCGGCCGTTTCTTGAGAGTCCCGAAACTGTTGGGGCGTATTTCAGCTGACATGAATGATCAAAAGGAGAACGGTTCAATTTACGATTCTTTGCAATTGATGTTGTGTTCAACAAACTCTTTTCAGAAACAGCTCCTCCCCCACCCCCCGGGCGTTTTTTCAATACGAAAATGGAGAATTTGGCCGCACAAAAACCATGACTAAATTTTAGCTTTGGCAAACTTGAAAGTTTACTGTCGTTTTATTATCATCTTAAAAATATATTCCGCTTTATATGCTCTTTGACTGCTCAACAACTGGACGATTTAAATACGGAGCTAACGACGATGAATCCTTTGCATCAGTTTGTATTTTCAAAATGGTGTCAAACTAATCCACTCATTCTGTCAATCGTAGATTTGTAACAACGAAGGAGAGTGTTTCTGCCTGAGCTGTTGGCAAGGTCCAGACTGCAGTAAGTGGGTTGAGTGCGGAGCTGTTGAAGGTATGCAATGAATGTCACTCGAAAATAATTGCGCGGAACAAAGCTTCTGTAGGTTGCTTTTTAACAAGCTCTTGCTTCGAAAAAGGAAAATTTCGTGAAACACTAATCAGAGCTAGGTGGAGTATTCGTAAGGTCACGCAGTTGAAATTTGTCCAGGAGTTATTGCAAACGGTGGCAACTGTTTTGGCCAGAACGTCAAACCCCGTGACCAGCGGCCATCTTGGTTTAGAGGAAGAAATGTCAAATTGTTTGGTGAATCAGTGTAGCCGCTGGGTTGATATGCAAGTACTCTCGACCCTATAATTGTCATTTTACCTCTTGTGATACTTGTAAAGCGAAATTTAAAAAAGTTTTTAAATAAGAGAAGTGAACATTGCTTACGTAAAGCCTGGTTTTTACTAGCGAGCAAGCATAAGAGCGCTTATTTCACCGTGAAAACGGGGTTGACGCAAGCATAAGTACGAGCTCGAGGATGAAGAATTTTCCTTTCCTTGTGCTTGCTCTTATGGTAGCTTTCGATCGCGTTGTGTGAAAACGAAACACAGCATAAAGACAAGGAAATTTACTACGTCTGGCCAATTAAAGCACTCGTTCCAGATTCCCCGCGTCTGAGCATTTGAACAAAATGGCGGATGCCGCGGTTGATTTTGATGCTTATGTCGACGTTCGTTTCCACTAGCATGAGTTAATTATTCTTGTGCTTGTGCTGGCGTCGCTAGAGAACACCAGGCTTTATTTATTTAACCCTTACATAAACTTCAGGAACATAAACCGGCGTAAAAGTGACAGTTACAAAAGTAACAGTCTCGTCTTAATTTTTAGTATTAAGTTAAGGCTAAAAACTTATTTGCCAGCTTTCGCTCAGAGAACTAACTTATAAGAAACTGTCAGAGATATTTTGAAAAAAAGGCTTTTGTAGGAAGGTTGGAACGTCGTGTGTTCGACAACTTCAAAGGAGCAAGCGGTTCTTTTTTCCGAGTATCCCCGAGTCACCATCACCAAGAATCGTCTCTTTATTTCATTAAGCCGGTTTAATATTTGTCACTTCCTTTATAACATAACCTGCGATCAGGCGTTCGTTTCTTTAGAGATCCCTGTCTAAAGAAAAGCACGCTTGATTGTACAACAGCGAGAATGCAGCACCATGTCGACAAATTCAGCCCTAGAAGTGTAGCAAGACGATTATCACTAGAATCTAGGTTAATGGCCTGGCTCCCACGGGTCTCCTATCCCTCAGTGGTAGAGCATCCGAACTAGTAATCGGAAGGTCGTAGATGCTTCGACTCTTGCAACAGGAGCACTCGGATTTTTTACGAGTATCTCCGAGTCACAATTAAGGACGTTCGCGCTAATTGTTTGTGCGCAACGTTACTGCGCAGGTAACGCGACCGTAATATGTCACGCATTACTTCGAGCATTAGTGAATTAAGGTTTTAAAACCTTTGCAAAAACCGTAGACGATAAGTCTTGCACAACGTTGGATCAGAGAAGATCGTGATCAGTCAAAATTGATTAAAAATATTTATAAAAGTCAAGTAGACTACTGCACGACCGATATTTGCTTTGTTTTATCACTCGTGCACTAGTCTACTTGACTTTCATACATATTTTTCAAGCATAGTTAAAATAACATGGCGACAAAAACGCCGGGGAAAAAATTCCAGGCCGGCAAAAGAATGGCACATTTATTTCCGAGTCATCACGAAACTTTAAAGAGAAGTGAGCGGGAGTATGGAAAAGCTCTGGAAAAGGTAGCTGATCGAGTAGTGGCCGAAAGTTTGGAAAACTCGAGGACGAACCGTTGCGTAAATTTAATGGGGCTGTTTCTTTTTAATGTTTTTATTACCCTACGAACTTAAGTTCAAAATGAATGCATGTTTTAGAAGTTCTTTTCCTTTACTTTCGTGAAAATAGAGCAGTATTTTCGTCCTCGTCCGCTTGGATAGTACGGACCTGCGTGGAAACAACCAGCGATTAAATTTCACAAAAAACACAAACACACTCCAGAAGATGAGCATGACGGCAATGGAGAGATATTATACAAAACAGCAACCAAATGAAGATGACACCTGCTTAAAACTTCGTTGCTATGCTCGAGAAAGGTTTTTTCCCGTAAAAACCTTTCATCCCTTCAACGATCGATCCTCTCTTGGGTTCCAGTCCTTGCCCGACAGGTCACGCAAAAGCGTGACAAACGAAATTTTCCAAGAGCTTTGCAAAATCACATCGATTTTACTCGTTTAGATCATCGGTGACCCCTATTTTTTAAATCATGAATCACTTACTTTACTTACTATCTACAAAATATGATGAAATGAAAAAATTCCCACCGTACGAAGTTATCTTTTTTTAACATTTTCTTTCCTCGTGCCATCGAATTCCGGTTGTGGTTGCAATGGATAGAGCTTACGAAAACGCTCGTCGAGGATGAACTGTACTGTTTACGACATCCCTAGCGGCATGCAATTGTCTAAAAATCCCACTCCTAAAAACCTATGCACGGAAACCTTCACTCTAATAGTTTATTTTTATGATTTTCGACGGATGAGCAGATGAGGCAACATCTTGCTATTATCACCGATTTTTCGAAATTAAGGCATTTTTCTACTGCCATTTTCTCCGAAACAAAGTCGGTGGGCCCCAATTTTTTTTTCCTTTTTGGAGTAAGTACTTTATGACCTAACTCTAGGCGAGAAATGAAGAAAAGCTCACCGTAGGAAGATTTTGGTGCGAACGTCCTTACAGAAATCAGGCTGGCGTAGTAGTCAACTTTCTTGCCTCCCACCTCTGCGATTGTATGTGGCCTGAGTTCCAGTCCTTCTCAAACTGACCCGAGGGTTTCCTCCGGATACTCCAGTTTTCTCTCCTCATCGAAACCACTACCAGGTCATGACATCCTGCTGTGGTGCTCTGCTCCAGGATCATACATGGACGGTGCTTTGCCTCGTATGTTCTTTAGGCCTGCCCTTGTCGAGCTGCGGACTTCCGCAGCAGTTCGGCCCCAAAAAGTACAAGAAAGGGTGAACGGCAAGGCCTGTTTCAGCCACAATTTAAGGTGCATTGAGTTTCCGTGTATTTTGGCGATCTCCAATATGCCACGTTCGATATATCAGTATTCACACATGGCTATGAGACTTGAATATTGTTTTGTTTAGAAATCTCTCTTGAGACTTAGAACGAAACTGAGCCGTGAATTTGACCATAAAGCCTCGTAGCCATGCCTGAATATTGATATATCGAACGTCAGTAAGCCAAAACAAAAGTAAACGAGTTAAGCTTGTTTTCGCTTGTCAGTTGCAGCAAGGATAAAGTACGAACGCGTGATAGATTTACCGCATTCTTTAGTTTGTGTAGACTCTCCAATCTGAAGCTGAGGCTGCATTTTCGTGGAAGCTGACTGCATAGTGTGTTCACACCAAATGAGTTCAGGAGATTATAAAAGTTCTCACAGAATATGAGGTGGATCTCTTCTGCGCGCGAAGTCACATAGCATTCCTTTGTTGCAAATGTGTTTTAATTCTCCCTTAGAAAAGATTCGAAACGATTAAATGTCCTCATAATTTCGACATTACGTGTCAACTTTTTTCCAATTTCCTTAAATCAGTCAGATTGCCCATTACCTGCTTTCTTTTGAATAACATCTTGTCTTTAAACATGAATCTTCTATCTGGTCTACTGTTGGTCTGTTTGTAAGAAATTGTATGTGCTGTTAAGACTTCATTGTTTGACATGTCTGCTGTCGCAAGCCATCAGCTAGTACATCTTGTAAGCTTTGCTTGAAAATAAGCTAATCCGCACAGTATCAATTAACTTGTAGGAAAGTGGCAAAAAGGAAGGTAACAAAATTGTCTACATCTGTTCTTGCCGGTACATTGTAAACCAATCCCAGCACTTTTGGATGTTAAAATTCTCACTCTAACATAATTGTTGGTACTTTTATTGTTGTTCTTGTTGTTGATTCTCGTCTTTCGACTCCAACCTTTAGTGTTAACCCTTCCTCCTCACTTACTCGCAAGTAACGGCACAAATCAAACTCTCGTAGTCACGCCCACGGCAGCAAACATCACTGAGATTGCAGGTAAGAGTAGACGTTGCTGCTGGCATGCTTTCTGTCTCGACCCCAGGTCTTGCATTACATCCTTGTAACACAACAGATCTGGTTACGGAATAAATAAATTCAAATGACAAAATAGAAAGCTTAAAAGAAAATTGAACGTGGTGATGTGCATTGCTTGTAAATCATTTCCAGAGGAAATAAGAATCAGCAGAAATAAACAGCTGAGGGAAATCGCAATGGCCTGCGAATGTCACTAGTTACAGATGTTCATTATCAAATTTATGCTTCCTAGTCTCTTTGCTCTGGTCAATAAATCTGCAAGGTTACAATGACGTTTCATGATAATTGAAAATCCCAACGAAATTGAACGTAAGCCAGGGGCGAAGGGCGCCTTTACCGGAAACCTAAGACGCTCGTTAAGTTTGCTTTTTAATACTCAAGTTAATAAAAGGTCTCCCGTTCAGTTGACCACGACTCGCATTAATGTCCATAAACCTTTTTTTTTTTTTTTTCATCTGTTTTGAATAAAAGTAGAAGTGAATTTCGTTATAAAAAAACTGCGATGAAATATTTTTAAACATAGTAAAAGCTAAATAGTAAAAAAAGAACGACGACGTTTCGACGCTATCCTAACGTCATTATCAAGTCAAAAAAGTAAAAAAATGGAACTTGATTATAAATACTAAAAGGCACGATAGCTACAATAATACTCCCTGCAAACAAAAAACCTATCACCGATGGAATGTGCTTGAGTATTTAAAGACATCAATGCGCTGTCTATTATTTCCATTCATGCTAAGCTTTTTTTTATCTTGTAGTGTTATATATTGTAGCAATTGTCTCTGTAGATGATTAAAAGTTTAAGCGTTGTGTACCTAATGATCGATTCTTATGAATTTTCTACACCTTTTGACCAATCACGCTTCAGCGATCACAAAACAAAAGAAATGTTTGGAGTTGTTGGCTCAAAAGTTTGACCAGTCTAAAACTTCGTGCGTTTCCACTCGTGAGACTTGCTAATACCTTTGCCCTTCCCTAATTTGAAAACACTGCATTTTAGAATGTCTGTTCTGGCTTATGTGTCTATAACGTCGAAGATCTTGTTATCAGCAATTTTCGGGGTGTTGAATAAACGAGCCCTTGCCTCCTAGGTAGGGTTAACCAGGTATGCATGCACGATGAAGGGTTTTTCTTTTGTCGAAAGGAACTGGAGGACCTCAGGTTGAAAAGCGAAGCAATCTAGCAGGAATTTTGGCCGCTGTGTTGATATGCATTCTGCTGGTGATCGCTGCTGTATGCACTTTCATTTATCGGGGACAATTGATGCAGAAGTGGCGCACATTCAAGCAGAAAACACCGGGCAGGTATGTCGGATTTTCAAATTCCTTCAAATGTGCAATTGAGAAGGACAAGAACGAGACAGAGCAACCGTAGGTGTTCGTCCACCCCAAAACACCAATTGATACTACTGGCTTACAAATAGCTGGAGGGAGATAAATCACTTGAACCGAGGATTACTGTTAACAGTCATAGTTTGTGGTCAAAGTCAAGCTTGAATCAGGGAGCTCCTCTTGCTACCTCGTTCGTTAGCTGATTTCTCAACTTCGGAACCCTTCAGCCCTAAGTCGCAAACGCTACTTCTATTCTTAGCCTCGCTCGCCATGGGTTGCCTCGTTCAGAGTGCCAAAGGCAAATATCGTTTAGTTCAGTCGGAGTCCTACTGAGGAATTGACACGATAAATGGGCGAGGGAATACCCTAAGGAATTATTACTGTGGAAGCGAGCAATCACATTTTTCATAAAGAAAAATGGTGCCTTTGCCATATCATTACACAACGAGTCTGAGTCAAGGGCAATTTCTGTCGTTTATCAGTTGTTTTTTTTCTAGAGTCGAAGACAGTGAATCCCTTAGGTACGGTCGACTTAAGCTTTTTTTCTTTTCTGCGATGTAAGTCGAAAGCACGTTTCATGAAAATACCTCGACAACGTGCTGTTTTTGGTTGATAATACCCAACCTGAGATTGGCGTGAACTCCATACCCACCCAACCCCAAGCTCTTATATGTCTATTATTCTTTTATACTTGATCCCTTTGACTTCTTTATGTCTGGGTCATTTTTTTAGTTACCGAGGTCTGTCCAGGGGCTCTCCTAAGCAACAAAGAGGGCAGAGTGGACCAGCCGCTCGCACTAGTCACGATGTGGAGGCCGCAAAATCGAGGCCCAATATTTCGGGACCAATCCTTAACAATACAACGCGAAATCAGAAGGATGTTACCTTAAAACGCGGTGCCCTTGGTTCTAGTAAACCTTTAAGTGAACCTGCCAAACAAGATCAACCAGATGCACAGCCATTAGTAGCTTTCAAACCAACGCCAAACAAACCTGAAAAACCTGCTTCGGAAAAGGAGGAAAGTACTACAAAGTATTTGCCACCAAAACTGCGAAATCGAGAATGGCCTCCCAAAGATGACAAGAGAGCTTCTTTGAATCGCGTGTCTAGTCCAACAGGGATTAGTAATCATGTCAAACCTATTCGACCGAAAAGCCATGCCGGAATATTAGACAAACCCGCTGTCCCCCCTCTCCCGTCAGGGAGAGGGCCAGTCAAACCCGCTAAACCTTCACGACCTGAAAGCCTCGCGGGTGTGATTGACAAACGCGAACCTGCAAAGCCGTTGAAGCCGAAACGCCCAGAAAGTCACGCGGGAGTGATTGACAAACCGGTTGCTCCTTCTTGGAAAAAGAACGTATCACAAAGTTCTACGAGCAATAAAAAGCTGCAAGCCACAGATGCTGTTAATCCACCTAACATTCTCGGTAGGCCTCCATTGAGGGCTGTTGACTCTCGATTTCCCAAACAATCATCAGAGGAAAGGCCGGCCTCGCTGCCTCTTAAACCATCTGACTTGAAAAAAGCAGGACTTGCCTCAGGGAGCAAAAAACCTTCCTCTTTCTCTTCGGCTGATAACAAACCCAATAAGGTCGCTCTCAAGCCTCCTGGACCCATTCCTCCGCGACCTGGAGCAAAACCGGCTTGACGATGTCTTATTAGCCAAATCACTACAATTGCAACTTAATTCTATTCTACACATCCGTTATGAAAAGTCCTGGAGGAGTTACTGTGTTCTGTGCGACTATCTTCATCATGTTGTCTGCCGAATATTGTTCGCTGACGCGACACTTTGGATTGATTAAAAGACGAAGATAAAAAGGCGTATTGCATAGAAGCCTGGTACATACGTAGTGTCGAAGAAGCTCTCTGAAGGTGCTCCAGAGCAATATTTTAGGAAAACTTTCTCCCCCTAGATATAATGAAATTAAGTGAACTGTAAGTTAAATTGCTTTTAGAATTGACTAGAAATGCTCATTGAAACTTAGATGAAGCGGATATTGTCATTCTGGTATCCCTTACGCGTTAATCGTTATCTGTGATTGGACATTTGGGTGAGTAAAATTATAATTAATTAGTAAATTAAATATTAAACCAAGGAAGAACTCTTGGAGGAAACCTTTGAGAAGGATCAATCAGGTGATTTTTACAATTAGTCGTGGCAAAATTTGCTATCTGATATCGATTTACAGCGAATTCGATATTCTCACTCAATTAGTTATTCTGATTCTCTTCAACTGAAGATTGTTTATCCAAAAAGCACTCAGAGGTAGTAAAAGTCGCTGCCGTTTCGTGGGTTAAGAAGCAGCCTTATAAGTGTCCTGTGAATCGATTGGCTAAAAATCCTCCCGGGTTGAAATGTTCTTGACGCTTACTCCGGAATCTTTCCCCTGTAAACTCAAAGATCTTCATTGAATTACTGACACTAATGTCAGTGCAATGCTACCTCTCCATGATATCAAATTCTCCGAGGAAGAGTGCAACTAAGTTTTCTCAATCATTAGGTTGCTGGCAGGAGTACGAATAAGAAACTATTTTAAAAAAAAAAGGAAATTCCGGAATGGTAATAGTCTCCTTCGAAGCCGTTATTTGGGTCGTCACGCAACGCTCCTCCCCTCTAACAGCTGCTCACGAGAGAGACACATTCCTTTCCCTTTGTTTTTGAGAACCAATAGAATGCTCGTTATTGTTATCGGCTACGCCCATCAAATTCCTCGTTATCATTCTTCGCCATCGTTCGTTATTTAACGACTCTGGCGTCGCGTAAACAACCGAATAAAATTCTCTTTCAAGGAGATCTATTTCTCCCTGCGTATTCGCGTCGCTCAGACTTACGCAGGATATTCCTACCTGTCGTAAGCGTTCGGTTTGATCCTTAATGAGGAAAAGCAAAGGCGAAACAACAATCACAATGTGGCCAGACTCGCCAGTGAAGCCGTCAAATACCATAGGTAGAGCTTGAAAAATGACAGATTTTCCAAAGCCAGTATACGTCCTTTTTCTTCAGCACTGCAGATATAATCGCTTCTTTTTTATGCTTTAACTCGCTAAACTTGAATTGTTCACTCACTTTTGAAAAAGAAGATAGATCCGCCATGTTTGCTTTGAAGTAATGTAGACGGACTTAGACCAGGTTTCCAGAACATGGAAGCCTATTTCTTACTGGTCACTTTTAGTGAAAGGAATGTGTCTCTCTCTCGTGAGCAGCCGTTAGTGGGGAGGAGCGTTGCGTGACTACCCTAATAACGGCCGCGAAGGAGACTAGGATGGTAAGGGCAGGAAGAAAGATAAAATACTGTAGTGTGGGTGACTCGGTCTGTCATATTTATTTCGCTCCGTCTATTGAAACTCTCGAGAAATAAAGTTAAAAATGTGGACGCAGACTCTCTGAACAGTGAGAAAAGCCTCTCAAGAAGAGAAGGACAGATACAGATGCGCAATACATCGAAGCATTAAGTCTACAACCTATTTTACCTTCAAATGACACTGGATAACATTGCGAATGCCGCTTTCCGTGAATCTTCGATTACTTGTGTTACATGCGAACCTCGGCAGTCCTGCTTTTTATTTCTTTACAATAACTGGTTCCGAGTTAACCCAATTTATTACTACGACTCACCAGTGCGAAGATTGTTTACATTACTCATTAACACGAAGAGAGATAACTTTGGATTTTTCAACAATATATCTCTTTAATCTATCCCAAAATCATTCAGATAGTCAAAACTTCATATTTATGACCCATTTTCTTCGCTCTTGTGTTCAGGTTCACGTGTTCACAAGTTTGTTTTTGCATCTCATAGATGTAAAGATTTGCAATTACAAACTCTGTTTTGACTGGCTCACTGTGTAAATAGTTCATTCTGAAGTTAAAAGAGATACGTTTCGATTTTGAGGAAACGAAACAAATTCGACCTCGGTGTTTTGAAATATGGCCCAGGAACTCATTTAATCGACACGAAAACATCTACTTCTCAATTAACTGCCTCGCTCTACTGAGCTTTGAAAGTATGGAACTAAATGTGCTCATGCGTTTCTGTTAGAGGCTTTTCGGTATTTTTTTTTTTTTTTTTGGCGAACGTCTTCGCTACTTGTAGTAATCGGCCAACAGCCTGTTCTGTGATGGCGCACGAGCTAAAGACAATTGCACGCGCAAATTTACCGTAAGGCTTATTCCATATCCGCCATCTTGAAAAAGGTGTCAGTTGTCTCGGGGATGTGAAATCAGTTCATTTATGAATGGGAGATCATTTACTGTCACCAGTCGATGACAAAAGTCGATTGTGTTTTCTATGCGTTGTATTTGCTTTTCATGCGTTTATACCTTAGACGTGTTCCTCGTTACTTTCCTTGCGATGTTTACGTAAACGCGGCTATTGTAAGATTACATGTAATTTCAGTTCATCTTTGATGATCATTTGCCTGACGAAAGCAATTATTAGTTATTTATTCCAGTTAGTTTTTCAAGTATATAATTGTGTTCAACTCAACTCCCTAGGTATCTTGGGCTTCTAGCTCATGAAGCGATTCCCTACTAGCAGAGGTCTCTTTTCTTTTGCGTTCGCTGGGCTGACGAGTACGGGAAAAGAAACCCCTACCATTGGTCGATACTGTACTCACTTTGATCCAAGCGCAGTCCACAATCTTGGTCGGCACTCTTCAAACTCTTCTGACTTTGTCACTAGAGCCTGCTGTGTCCCGTGCATTCCCTTACAGTAGTTCCGCAGTTGTTAAGTAAGCCCACACAACATGAACGGCGTGCATGCTCAACACAGTGACTTTCGACCCATTGCAGAGGCCGCTCTTTCCGTACTCGTTAGCCCAGCGAACGAAAAAAGAAAAGATACCTGCTAACACAGAAATGAAACCACTAAAGCGAAAAAAATTTTTTGTTACACATTGAATCGAACATTTATATATTTATATCGCCGTTTGGTTCACAAAACCTAAGTGGTATAGAATTTTTTTTCTACTTTCTACGTTTTTTCTAAATATCTTTACTTACTTTACGATAAGGAAAAATGCAGCTCTAGGAAGTCACTTGGACCGTGGTGATTTAAAAAAGTGAATTCTGAATAGTACTTTTTGGTATTTAAGGACGGTGCCTGCTAATTCAAATGTATTTTTGCCGCGATTTTTGATTATGCAGGAAAGGTAGATTTAAACAAGAGTTATTGAAATGCAAAAAGAAAATTGGGGGTAACCGGGGATAACCACGCATTTTTCAAAGATAATGCATGAACAATAGTTGTAAAAAGCTCTAAAATGCACAGCAATGTAAAGCGTTCTTTCTCAAATTGAAGCTTAATTATCTCTAAAGAAGCCATGGTTACCCCCAATTTTCTTTTTTGGATGACGAGAGTACTTACGAAGGTCTACTTTTCTGCATAGTTTTAAACCGCGCAAAAATATCCCTGTATTAGTAAGCATCACCGATAGGAAAGCCTAGTATCTTGAGATACGCAGAACGTATGCGCAATAACAATAGTAGGCACCATCTTAAATTTGTGATGCTGCGAATAGGCAGTAGTTGGGATAGAAATAAAATGCGATCAAACACAACTTTAACATTGACTCTTATCTGAATCTGGCCGTTTATGTTGGGGATTCTCAAGTCTAAGAAAAGTACCTATAGATTACCTACCTAGGAAAATGCCTCTTCGAGCAGTCGTCAAATACCTGGACGAACAGACGTTGTCACAGTGAACAAACCTGTTCAGAAAGGTAGGTCACGCGTGAGAGATTTTCAAAGATGCGCATGTCACAGTTTTGCATTTTCTGGGGCATGCTATTTTTCCCGAAACCTCGAACCTTCAGTTTGGTCATTGTGGCACACAGTGAACAAAATTGCAATTTTTTCAATGTCTTTACTTTAAATGGTGAAAGTAAAGAGTACCAACGATTTCGTTAAAAGGTTTGCTCGGCTAGATAGTGTGTACATAGTTAATAGAGGGGAATGGTTATGAAACCAGACAAATTTCTTTGTTGTATGTTTTTGTTCACTTTTTTGGCCTTGACCATGCACAAAACACAATAGTTGTTTTCTCCGTACTGAGGAACTAACCAATAGAAACGTGTTGCTTGCGTAATTCCTGCATGGTGTATGAGCGCAAAACAAAAGATTGTGCACGGTCGTGGACTTTCCAACCTAAATCTTGGCATCTTTGTTTGCTCCTCTGATGTTTGCCGAGCTTCCAAACCATTTTCCTCTATTAACTATGCATGGTGTGTAAGCCTTGAATTTGTATGCTCCGCGTACACGAGCATGAAAGGTTTACAGAAAATTTTTCCAAAATCTTGATCTCGACTACATGCAACACGCTTTCTAACCCAGCTATTTTTGTCAGCTTTTAACAGAGAAATGGTTGGGCCGCTATTACTGCCTTCATCGTTCAAATGTTTGAGGAATATATAGACGTTAAATCAGCTTTTAACATCATGATCCCCAAACACTTTTAAATTTCTTGCCTGTTTGCCTTATTTCCAGTAACTAGTATGTATCAATAACCAATGTTGCAGCTATTTTTTGTCATGCAATGAATTAAACTGATTTCAGGGTTAGTAAAAAAATGAATGTAAGAAATAAGACAAATTTATTATAGCTCTCATATGGTACGCGCGCTGTGATTGACTAAATTAGCGGGTCTTATTCTACAGTATGTCCGCTGTACGGCCAGCTAATTTTGAAATTTTGATAAAACACTCTCTAGCAAGTTCAGTCGTTTATGTTACATAAACTAAAACCGTTTGTATCTTGCAAGCAACTATTTCAAAAAGCCGAGATTCGGATTTTGATGCGGCAGTCTTTGTGGCAGTTGATCAATCCTCTTGACTTTAACTAGTTTCCTTACCCACGGGCCTGATTACCACAGAGATACGCACTGTAAATTATGAACCCTTGTTTCTCCCCCTTTAATTATGGCCCAGGAGCTCTTCGCGCTTGGGCTGTAAATCTCAGGGAAAAAAAGGCGGGCCGTAATTTACAGAGTTTTCAACAAAGCAACCGTGGACAATCTTTCTGTCGGTGTACGTTGGATCAGTGGGTTGATCTGATCGGCGTAATTACAAGTTGAGAAGCTAAATATTTTGAGCAAGAGCCGATACAACGTAGATTTGATTTTAGAGGTGTACTATGTTTCGGCTGGCCAAATCAGCTTTCTTCAGGTACAATTAGAGTTTACATTGGATTGCTTCTATGTAGATATATATAGTAAATGGATGTTGACGTAATAGTGGAAAAAATGTGATAAAATATGGTAGTTACAACAAATTTGAATTCAAATATTCAGAGCAACGGATTGACGAGAGGACAAAACAATACCTCATAGAACCTGACGTAAAACCAGGACGTTTTTACATCCTTCCAAGATTTAAGATTCAAGATTTCTTATTATTATTTTGCACTATTTCAGAAAATAAATAATGGACATAACAATTAAAAGAAAGAAGGAAACAGACTAATTATACTTGAGTGAGAAAAAGTGGAAAAGTGCGTAGTGGCCATAGTAGCAAATGCTTTCGAGATGGCCACTACCACAGGAATTAAATGAAAGGAAAACAAAAATATATACATAATGATATGTATGATAATAATAATAATCAGGAAGGAAGGGAATATAATAATCATATTCCCTTCCTTCCTAACTATCATTATTATATTTGGCTGTCAAGGAGGTAGCGCTTATACTGTTTAATAAAAAAAGGAAAAGGTAAAGTTTTAATATTATAAGGTATATTTTCCCAAATACTAGAAGCTGTTGGTGTAAATCTTGAAAGCCCATAATTGGTTTTGGACATAGGTCTGTATAAGTTGTCTCTTGAGGCATATCTAGTGTTATAGCTATGAATTCTGGATGCAGGTATTTTTTTTACTTAAAAAGGGAAATGCTTAAGTTTATAAATGTAAAAAAAATGTAAATGCTTTGTTTATAGTGGAAGTGCACTTAGCTATCGAGCTAGTTTACAGCCACCCCACTTTTAACAATGTGAAAGAAACAATTCAAAGTTGATAGAAACATTATTAAGAACCCCAACTGGCAGGAGGCAACCAGTAGATAACGGATGCCATCCTAATATTTAATACATTTTTAAGAGTATGAATTTCGAGTAGTTTATAGTAAATAGAAGCAGTTTCTCTTTGGGAAGCAAAAAATATGGACCGAATACACTTGTTTTGTTTTCTTTTTACAGTTTGAAGTCGAGTTTGGCTTGCAGTTCCCCAACAATGAATTGATCAAACCATATGAAACATAAGGGTAGATGAGGTTATAATAGAGTTGCCTAAGAGTACTAATAGAGACATAATAGCGAAGCTTGTTACTAAAATATGCCCAGATTCTTTGCTAATCGATTATTAACATGCTGTATTCCCATTTTAAAGTATCATCGATAAAAACTCCTAAATACTTAATTATATCACTTCTCTGTTGAATATCACAAGCTGTTACGTTAATAGATACCTTTTTCCTAGGTGATGCAATAATCATATACCGGTAACTGTTCTTTTTAAAATAAACAAGCCCGGTAACCCAGGACGCCCCATTGTTTCATCCAATAGTCATCCCACTGAACGCATATCCCATTTTGTTGACCACCATCTTCAACCTTTTGTCCACAAACTACCATCTTATGTTAGACACTAATAATTTTCTCAATAAACTCCTTACCATTGGCAAATAACCCTCTAATTCATTATTAGTAACACTGACGTCTCATCTTTATACACCAGTATTCCACATAATGAAGCTATTAATGCTTGTGATAATTTTCAGTTACGTACTGATCCTCACAACACCATTCCTATTGGCACTATTTATGACCTCATCCGCATGATTCTCACCATGAATAACTTCACTTTTAATGATAGCCACTACCTTCAAATCCAGGGCACAGCTATGGGCACTAAAATGGCCCCCTCTTTTGCTAACCTTTTCCTTGGACATTTCGGAAAAAATTGCTCTAAGGAACGCCCCATTTCAACCCCATACTTGGTTGAGATACATCGACGACATTTTTATGACCTGGACTGAAAGTCCGGAGAACCTTAAAATGTTCTTCGATTATCTCAACAGCATTCACCCTACCATAAAATTCACCAGCTCACACTCTCCCACCAATGTTTTTTTTCTTGACGTTTATAACGTCTCACTAACTAGGGACGGAGCGGCATAAATACAGACCTGTACACGAAACCTACAGACAAACACCAACATTTACTTTATTCTAATTTGTTCTACCAACGAAACGTTCAAGATTCGCACTACTGAACTAACGACATACCTTCTGAAACGCCGTTACAAACGCGACTTTGTTACCAATCAAATACAACGCGCCGCAGAGATTCCCCACATACATATCCTACAACCTAACAGATAAACAAACCTGAACGCATACCTTTCATAACGACCTATATTCCATCACTTCCTTCCATCTTCAACGTAATAAAAAAACACTACAACCTTCTTCTCTCCTCTGACCGCTGCAAAAATGCTTTTCTATACCTACCTGTTGTGGCTTTCAGACTCTCCCCTAGCCTTCGCAACCTGCTAGTTACAGCTAAAACCAAATCCAAACCTACTACAGTCGCAGAACATTTCCTCTCCTCTCCCCACAAACCATTTCTAAGGACATGCTTTTCTACACCTACCTGTTGTGGCTTTCAGACTCTCCCCTAGCCTTCGCGACCTGCTAGTTACAGCTAAACTGTCCCCTAATGCAACCCTTTTTAATTCCACACTTCCTTCCGGTTCTTTTCGCTGTGGCAAAAACTGCGCTACCTGTCCTTACGTTTTCCATGGACCAACCAACTACACATTCTTCTCTACTGGCGAAACACGCTCCCGGCATAAATTCCCACATAACTTGCGAAACTAAAAACCTTATCTACATGATTCAATGCATGTAACAGATGCCATCTACAGTACATAGGAGAAACTAAACGACGTTTAAAAGACCGTTTTAATGAACACCGCCGCATTTTAGATAACGCTAAAACCAAATCCAAACCTACTACAGTCGCAGAACATTTCCTCTCCTCTCCCCACACACCATTTCTAAGGACATGCAATAAATTCTACCGAAAAAAATATTTTCCAACAGAGACTCGATCCGTAAGAACGGGGAGCCTTTTTTGATTTCAAAGGCAGGACAATTGATTCTAATGGTCTTAATATCCGCGAAGAAACGTATTAGATTTCAGTTTATTATTTGCAGTCACTTCCGTTACTTTTCCTTTACTCTTAATATTTGAATTCAAATTTGTTGTAACTACCATATTTTATCACATTTTTCCGGTACTACGCCAACATCCATTTACTATATATATGTACATAGAAACAATCCGATGTAAACTCTCATTGCACCTGAAGAAGGCTGGTTTGGCCAGTCGAAATATAGTACACTAAAATCAAATCAGGGGGAAGACGTAAAATATGTAACAGTAGGACGTTATTATGAAGGAGAAATTGGAAAACGTTTGGTCCGCATCAGTGGGGAAATATTTGCAAAGAGGAAATGGGAATCACGAAAACGTGGGTGGCGACTGGCGAATGTGGATCAAGGCGAGAGGGAACTGTTCGGATCGCCCGAGCCTTCTCAGAATTCCCTCCCCTCATCCGCAAGGAAACAGGCCGCACATTATTAAATACTCGGCTCGAAACGCATTGAGGCTGGTTTATCATTGAGATACACAGACGACAACAAATACTGAGCTTAACTTCGCGTTTAAAAATGTTTTCCGTGATCGGTCCACGTTGAATTTCAAGTTTAATGATGGGGAAATCATCAAAGGTTAATTTCGATAATTCCGATTTCTGTATTTGTGACTCTAAGGATGCGTGCATGATTAAATGGTCACTCAATCAGGAATTGTTATCTCTGCCATTTTAATATTGTTTCATTGCATACAACACATGTGAACACTATGTAAATTTGAGGGAGAAACTCATTTTAGTGCGTCTGCCTTCTCTAAATGTTGCCAACATTGTAGGATTTGATCTCAGCTTTTGAATCATTTCGAACTTGATCACGGCTTAGCTTCGTCGAGCTATGGTGAGCAACATTAGGCCTGACACCTTTCTGAACGGCATCTCTGCTTGGCATCCTCCATTTCACTTTACGCACCCGAAGGTTGTCGTTGCGGCAGTGACACTTAAATCCAGCCACTTTCCATTTACAGCCATGCTTTCCCCATTTCTTGTCTGAGTTTGCGTATGGAATATGCTTGGGGACCCCGTTGTCTTGTTTCTCTTCCTTGTAGCGAACGCAAGTTTTACCGTAGCAGGCGCACTTGATTCCCACTCTGTAGTGACAATCGTTATTGTTGTGGCACCCCTCTGAAGCCAAAGAGCACTCAAATTCAGGGGAACCCTTGGTCGAATCTCTGGTGTAGTCGAATTTTTGCAGCTGTACATTACCACTTTCTGTAGGTGAACAGCCATAATTCAAGTAACCAAGGTAGTAATACTGCAGGTTTACAGCTCTGATGTAGTTGTCTGATCCTGTCTCGAAGCGGCTTTGTAGAATGTCCCAAATTGGTCTGAAACTGTGCTCCACAGCGGAGTCTGACTCGTCAGCTTCATTCATCAACTTCTCAATCAGTTCTTCCGTCCTCTGTTTGAACAGCGCGTTACGGGTTTCTTTGGTCCCTCCGCGGACGATGAGTTTGTCTACCGTGTTCATGTGGCTTGCACTTGATGCTTCTCTTTGGCTGACATTTGCACACGCTTCAACGCCGACTTTGCCAACACTGGTAGGCCCTGCGAGTGAAACGCAGCTCTTCACCTGAAAGTCTCTCTGACTGTATGATTTGGAACTCTCCGCAAAGGATGTCTGCTTGATACTTGATCCACGCTTTACGGACGCTATAACATGGGAACCGAACGTCTCCAAGAAATTGTAGTATGGCTTCCAGGAGTTTGCGAGCCAAGGCTTGTCAAATGTTAAGGGAAGACCTTCGAATTCCTTCAGAAGACGCTTCGTTAGAGTGGAGACATCGATGTCATCCAAACAATCCTTCTTTACGAAGATCTTTTCCGTCAATGCTCGGACGTTTAGAGACATTCCACTTACTTCGTTGGTCTTTGAATCTTTCGTCTGGATAACGCTGCTTAGCGTGGCTCCAAGAGTGAATGTAGACTGCAGTGATGCGTCCAAACCAGCTTCAACGGCCGTCTTGGAGTAGAATGCTTTGGTGCTTGCGTAGTAGTCAAAATGACTGCCTGAATCGTGAAGCTCTGATCTTTTGAAGCAGCTGGAAGGCAATTCTTCGAACACGCTCGCCTCATGTTCCTGAAAGTCACTCAACAAGTTGACCTTTCGCAGATTGATCCCTTTTCCAAGCTCAAATGTGTCGCTATCATTGTTCGCTAAGACACCTTTCAATGTGGCTGACAGGCAGAGGAGGAGCAGTGTTTGCACGATCATGATTCACAGAATCTGTTTTTGGAAGCAGTGTCACCTAACCTACCGATAAAGGATCCATATTTAGCTTAGTATGACATATTTCAAAGCCAGCAACTTGATTTCAAGTCACCAATGGGTGGAAATAACTGAATCACAAGTGCGTGGACAGAAAAAAAAAACGGGTGGTTTGGTTGATTAAATATACCTCATTCACAAGGAATTATTGCGACAGCCATGTGAGATGAACGAAGAGAATAGCCTGATTGCTCACCCCAGCGATAAGGAACTTAAAATGCTTTTTTGTGCGACTGGACCCCCACCGGAATGGTCCAGTCTCTTTGCTCTCATATCAGTATGGACGATTTGTCGGAAATGTTAGTGCAACCACTGTCAAGGGTTTAAGAGAGTCACTTCAGTCTGCCATTTGTTACTTAAATACGCCTCTGCTTAAGCTAGCCTTTAAGGCAGGCCTTCCATGATGGAATTTATTACCGGTTATGTGCTGAGGTGTTTCTTTTTCTCAAGAAAATGCATAGTTTGGGGAGAGACTTTGTTGTGCTCGGTTTTGTGTCCATCGAAGGACTTTCGTTCTCACTGAGAAACTAAAAAAGATGAGAAAAACTGTCCACATAGCTGAACTTTTTGATGTGACTAATAAAGGCAGCATTAGTGGCATGAAAATGCAAGTTGGGAATCGGTTTCATTTTGAAATAAAGGCCACATGCAGATTAAAGATTCGTTTTTGTGTTTTATTCTTGGTAAATCAATTCTTGCACTAAGGCCCTGTTTACAAGGAGGGAGGGTAACCCCACCTGTGAAATTTTGCTTGTAAACCCGTGCTATCTTTGACCCTCCTGCTAGGGAAACCCTAGCAGTAAGGCAGTAAGGTCACCCTACCTGCTTGTAGACAGGGCCTAAGTAAATCATTGATAACAAACCGGAGTTGGTTTTCCGAAAACTGCCGCAGATTTCTCAGTTTTAATTTTTTCTGTCTAGAATCAAGCCGTGATCTATGCCACGCTAATATTTTGGTAAATTACTGGATATGAAACATTACAATAAATACAGACTTAAATAAGCATAAACATAAAAGATCTTTTAGCACAACAAAGTCGAAGGGATGCATATCTGGGTAAAAACGTTAAAACTAATTGTAATGAGGCAGCTAATCTTAAGTGGGAATCAGGCAACGACGTATATTTTGTGGAATCATCGTACAATGTTGCCAGATACGAAGTGCGTGGAAGCTATTGTTTGTTAATTGTTATTGCTGTTAGACAACCCACAACAAATGCTTTCCATCTTAGCAGACAATCGTGTTAATCCGCCCCCAAACGGCGAAACAAACTGTAATATTTGAATTGAATGAAGTGAAAAAAAAAATCCCAGAAAAGTTTTTCTTCTCATTCTCCCTCGATTGTAATAATGACGTTAGTCTATATAAAGACAATACCTCAAAAAGCAGAATTGATATCTCGTAGGTACATTGTTTTTTAATGGCCCTGTTTATCCACGCTCCTCAAATGCAATTAAGCCAATTACTTACGCTTTGAAAACAAAATTATAATCTATGGGTGGATTAAACTTCCACTGTTTTATCACTAACCTTGATGTTCCCTGGACTCCCTTTCTTGCTGGTATGTCCAGTGAGGCAGAAACTTAGTTATTAAATAGCATAGTCTTGTTAGGGACGTCTGAGCTTGCAGGTTCATATGCATGTAAGTCGCTGAAAATTTTCACGGATGTCACCTTTTACGCTATCCTTTTGTTGTCCTTTATTTGATCACTTACTGGTACTTGTCGAGAGAACTAAATTGAAGACGCAATGGCTTTGTAACACATTTTATGAGTTTATATCAAATTAGCCGGTTTTTTTTTCTTTTCTGGCCCAAGAAACTCTCCGCTTTTCATGTAATATTGCTTAAGTGAATTTTTTATTACAACAATATGATTCCTTTCAGAAAATCTCGTTCTTTAAAATCGCTTTTCTTATTTTTATGTTGACGCAAACATTTCTTCATGTACTATTATTTAGGTTTGTACCGGAAACCTAAGACGCTCGTTAAGTTTGCTTTTTAATACTCAAGTTAACAAAAGGTCTCCCGTTCAGTTGATCACGACTCGCATTAATGTCCATAAACCTTTTTTTTTTCTTTTTTTTTTTCATCTCTTTCGAATAAAAGTAGAAGTGAATTTCGTTATAAAAAAACTGCGATGAAATATTTTTAAACATAGTAAAAGCTAAATAGTAAAAAAAGAACGACGACGTTTCGACGCTATCCTAACGTCATTATCAAGTCAAAAAAGAAACAAAAATGGAACTTGATTATAAATACTAAAGGCACGATAGCTACAATAATACTACCTGCAAACAAAAAACCTATCACCGATGGAATGTGCTTGAGTATTTAAAGACATCAATGCGCTGTCTATTATTTTTATTCTCCAAATTCCATTCATGCTAAGCTTTTTTTTATCTTGTAGTGTTATATATTGTAGCAATTGTCTCTGTAGATGATTAACAGTTTAAGTGTTGTGTACCTAATGATCGATTCTTATGAATTTTCTACACGTTTTGACCAATCACGCTTCAGCGATCACAAAACAAAAGAAATGTTTGGAGTTGTTGGCTCAAAAGTTTGACCAGTCTAAAACTTCGTGCGTTTCCACTCGTGAGACTTGCTAATACCTTTGTCCTTCCCTAATTTGAAAACACTGCATTTTAGAATGTCTCTTCGGGCTTATGTGTCTATAACGTCGAAGATCTTGTTATCAGCAATTTTCGGGGTTTTGAATAAACGAGCCCTTGCCTCCTAGGTAGGGTTAACCAGGTATGCATGCACGATGAAGGGTTTTTCTTTTGTCGAAAGGAACTGGAGGACCTCAGGTTGAAAAGCGAAGCAATCTAGCAGGAATTTTGGCCGCTGTGTTGATATGCATTCTGCTGGTGATCGCTGCTGTATGCACTTTCATTTATCGGGGACAATTGATGCAGAAATGGCGCACATTCAAGCAGAAAACACCGAGCAGGTATGTCGGATTTTGAAACTCCTTCAAATGTGCAATTGAGAAGGACAAGAACGAGACAGAGCAACCGTAGGTGTTCGTCCACCCCAAAACACCAATTGATACTACTGGCTTACAAATAGCTGGAGGGAGATAAATCACTTGAACCGAGGATTACTCTTAACAGTCATAGTTTGTGGTCAAAGTCAAACTTGAATCCGGGAGCTCCTCTTGCTACCTCGTTCGTTAGCTGATTTCTCAACTTCGGAACCTTTCAGCCCTAAGTCGCAAACGCTACTTCTATTCTTAGCCTCGCTCGCCATGGGTTGCCCCGTTCAGAGTGCCAAAGGCAAATATCGTTTATTTCAGTCGGAGTCGTACTGAGGAATTGACACGATAAATGGGCGAGGGAATACGCTAAGGAATTATTACTGTGGAAGCGAGCAATCACATTTTTCATAAAGAAAAATGGTACCTTTACCATATCATTACACAACGAGTCTGAGTCAAGGGCAATTTCTGTCGTTTATCAGTTGTTTTTTTTTTCTAGAGTCGAAGACAGTGAATCCCTTAGGTACGGTCGACTTAAGCTTTTTTTCTTTTCTGCGATGTAAGTCGAAAGCACGTTTCATGAAAATACCTCGACAACGTGCTGTTTTTGGTTGATAATACCCAACCTGAGATTGGCGTGAACTACACACCCACCCAACCCCAAGCTCTTATATGTCTATTATTCTTTTATACTTGATCCCTTTGACTTCTTTTTGTCTGGATCATTTTTTTAGTTACCGAGGTCTGTCCAGGGGCTCTCCTAAGCAACAAAGAGGGCAGAGTGGACCAGCCGCTCGCACTAGTCACGATGTGGAGGCCGCAAAATCGAGACCCAATATTTCGGGACCAATCCTTAACAATACAACGCGAAATCAGAAGGATGTTACTTTAAAACACGGTGCCCTTGGTTCTAGTAAACCTTCAAGTGAACCTGCCAAACAAGATCAACCAGATGCACAGCCATTAGTAGCTTTCAAACCAACGCCAAACAAACCTGAAAAACCTGCTTCGGAAAAGGAGGAAAGTACTACAAAGTATTTGCCACCAAAACTGCGAAATCGAGAATGGCCTCCCAAAGATGACAAGAGAGCTTCTTTGAATCGCGTGTCTAGTCCAACAGGGATTAGTAATCATGTCAAACCTATTCGACCGAAAAGCCATGCGGGAATATTAGACAAACCCGCTGTTCCCCCTCTCCCGTCAGGGAGAGGGCCAGTCAAACCCGCTAAACCTTCACGACCTGAAAGCCTCGCGGGTGTGATTGACAAACGCGAACCTGCAAAGCCGTTGAAGCCGAAACGCCCAGAAAGTCACGCGGGAGTGATTGACAAACCGGTTGCTCCTTCTTGGAAAAAGAACGTATCACAAAGTTCTACGAGCAATAAAAAGCTGCAAGCCACAGATGCTGTTAATCCACCTAACATTCTCGGTAGGCCTCCATTGAGGGCTGTTGACTCTCGATTTCCCAAACAATCATCAGAGGAAAGGCCGGCCTCGCTGCCTCTTAACCCATCTGACTTGAAAAAAGCAGGACTTGCCTCAGGGAGCAAAAAACCTTCCTCTTTCTCTTCGGCTGATAACAAACCCAATAAGGTCGCTCTCAAGCCTCCTGGACCCATTCCTCCGCGACCTGGAGCAAAACCGACTTGATGATATCTCATTAGTGTACGACTCCATTCAACGCGCCGCCCAAATCACTACAATTGCAACTTAATTCTATTCTACACATCCGTTATGAAAAGTCCTGAAGGAGTTACTGTGTTCTTTGCGACTATCTTCATCATGTTGTCTGCCGAATATTGTTCGCTGAGGCGACACTTTGGATTGATTAAAAGACGAAGATAAAAAGGCGTATTGCATGTAAAGCCTGGTACATACGTAGTGTCGAAGAAGCTCTCTGAAGGTGCTCCAGAGAAATATTTTAGGAAAACTTTCTCCCCCTAGATATAATGAAATTAAGTGAACTGTAAGTTAAATTGCTTTTAGAATTGACTAGAAATGCTCACTGAAACTTAGATGTAGCGGATATTGTCATTCTGGTATCCCTTACGCGTTAATCGTTATCTGTGATTGGACATTTGGGTGAGTAAAATTATAACTAATTAGTAAATTAAATATTAAACCAAGGAAGAACTCTTGGAGGAAACCTTTGAGAAGGATCAATCAGGTGATTTTTACAATTAGTCGTGGCAAAATTTGCTATCTGATATCGATTTACAGCGAATTCGATATTCTCACTCAATTAGTTATTCTGATTCTCTTCAACTGAAGATTGTTTATCCATAAAGCACTCAGAGGTAGTAAAAGTCGCTGCCGTTTCGTGGGTTAAAAAGCAGCCTTATAAGTGTCCTGTGAATCGATTGGCTAAAAATCCTCCCGGGTTGAAATGTTCTTGACGCTTACTCCGGAATCTTTCCCCTGTAAACTCAAAGATCTTCATTGAATTACTGACACTAATGTCACTGCAATGCTTCCTCTCCATGACATCAAATTCTCCGAGGAAGAGTGCATCTAAGTTTTTTCAATCATTAGGTTGTTGGCAGGAGTACGAATAAGAAACTATTTCAAAAAAAAAGGAAATTCAGGAATGGTAATAGTCTCCTTCGAAGCCGTTATTTGGGTCGTCACGCAACGCTCCTCCCCACTAACAGCTGCTCACGAGAGAGACACATTCCTTTCCCTTTGTTTTTGAGAACCAACAGAATGCTCGTTATTGTTATCGGGTACGCCAATCAAATTCCTCGTTATTTTTCTTCGCCATCGTTCGTTATTTAACGACTCTGGCGTCGCGTAAACAACCGAATAAAATTCTCTTTCAAGGAGATCTATTTCTCCCTTCGTACTCGCGTCGCTCAGACTTACGCAGGATATTCCTACCTGTCGTAAGCGTTCGGTTTGATCCTTAATGAGGAAAAGCAAAGGCGAAACAACAATCACAATGTGGCCAGACTCGCCAGTGAAGCCGTCAAATACCATAGGTAGAGCTTGAAAAATGACAGATTTTCCAAAGCCAGTATACGTCCTTTTTCTTCAGCACTGCAGATATAATCGCTTCTTTTTTATGCTTGTTTAACTCGCTAAACTTGAATTGTTCACACACTTTTGAAAAAGAAGATAGATCCGCCATGTTTGCTTTGAAGTAATGTAGACGGACTTGGACCAGGTTTCCAGAATATGGAAGCCTGTTTCTTACTGGTCAATTTTAGGGAAAGGAATGTGTCTCTCTCGTGAGCAGCCGTTAGTGGAGAGGAGCGTTGCGTGACGACCCTAATAACGGCTGCGAAGAAGACTAAAATGGTAATGGCAGGAAAAAAGATAAAATACTGTAGTGTGGGTGACTCGGTCTGTCATATTTATTTCGCTCCGTCTATTGAAACTCTCGAGAAATAAAGTTAGAAATGTGGACGCAAACTCTCTGAACAGTGAGAAAAGCCTCTCAAGAAGAGAAGGACAGATACAGATGCGCAATACATCGAAGCATTAAGTCTACAACCTATTTTACCTTCAAATGACACTGGATAACATTGCGAATTCCGCTTTCCGTGAATCTTCTATTACTTGTGTTACATGCGAACCTCGGCAGTTACAAGCTTTCCAATAACTGGTTCCGGGTTAACCCAATTTATTACTACGACTCACCAGTGCGAAGATTGTTTACATTACTCATTAACACGAAGAGAGATAACTTTGGATTTTTCAACAATATATCTCTTTAATCTATCCCAAAATCATTCAGATAGTCAAAACTTCATATTTATGACCCATTTTCTTCGCTCTTGTGTTCAGGTTCACGTGTTCACAAGTTTGTTTTTGCATCTCATAGATGTTAAGATTTGCAATTACAAACTCTGTTTTGACTGGCTCACTGTGTAAATAGTTCTTCCTGAAGTTAAAACAGATACGTTTCGATTTTGAGGAAACGAAACAAATTCGACCTCGCTGTTTTGAAATATGGCCCAGGAACTCATTTAATCGACACGAAAACATCTACTTCTAAATTAACTGCCTCGCTCTACTCAGCTTTGAAGGTATGGAACCAAATGTGCGCATGCGTTTCTGTAGAGGCTTTGCGGAATTTTTTTTTTTTTTTTGGCAAACGTCTTCGCTACTTGTAGTAATCGGCCAACAGCCTCTTCTGTGATGGCGCACGAGCTAAAGACAATTGCACGCGCAAATTTACCGTAAGGCTTATTCCATATCCGCCATCTTGAAAAAGGTGTCAGTTGTCTCGGGGATGTGAAATCAGTTCATTTATGAATGGGAGATCATTTACTGTCACCAGTCGATGACAAAAGTCGGTTGTGTTTTCTATGCGTTGTATTTGCTTTTAATGCGTTTATACCTTAGACGTGTTTCTCGTTACTTTCCTTGCCATGTTTACGTAGACGCGGCTATTGTAAGATTACATGTAATTTCAGGTCATCTTTGATGATCATTTGCCCGACGAAAGCAATTATTAGTTAACTATTCCAGTTAGTTTTTCAATTATATAATTGTGTTCAACTCAACTCCCTAGGTATCTTGGGCTTCTAGCTCATGAAACGATTCCCTGCTAGCAGAGGTCTCTTTTCTTTTGCGTTCGCTGGGCTGACGAGTACGGGAAAAGAAACCCCTGCCATGGGTCGATACTCAATTTGATCCAAGCGCAGTCCACAATCTTGGTCGGCACTCTTCAAACTCTTCTGACTTTGTCACTAGAGCCTGCTGTGTCCCGTGCATTCCCTTACAGTAATTCAGCTGTTGTTAAGTAAGCCCACACAACATGAACGCCGTGCATGCTCAACACAGTGACTTTCGCCCATTGCAGAGGCCTCTCTTTCCGTGCTCGTTAGCCCAGCGAACGAAAAAAGAAAAGATACCTGCTAACACGGAAATGAAACGACTAAAGCGAAAAAAAAATTTTCTTACACATGGAATCGAACATTTAAATATTTATATCGCCGTTTGGTTCACAAAACCTCAGTGGTATAGAATTTTTTTTAATTTCTACGTTTTTTCTAAATATCTTTACTTTTTGTCGGCAAAATTCGATAAGGAAAAATGCAGCTCTAGTAAGCCACTTGGACCGTGGTGATTTAAAAAACTGAATGCTGAATAGTACTTTTTTGGTATTTACGGACGGTGCCTGCTAATTCAAATGTATTTTTGCCCCGATTTTTGATTATGCAGGAAAGGTTGATCTTAACAAGAGATTGAAATGCAAAAAGAAAATTGGGGGTAACCGGGGGTAACCACACATTTTTCAAAGATAATGCATGAACAATAGTTGTAAAAAGCTCTAAAATGCACAGCAATGTAAAGCGTTCTTTCTCAAATTGAAGCTTAATTATCTCTAAAGAAGCCATGGTTACCCCCAATTTTCTTTTTTGGATGACAAGAGTACTTACAAAGGTCTACTTTTCTGCATAGTTTTAAACCGCGCAAAAATATCCCTGTATTAGTAGGCATCAGCGATAGGAAACCCTAGTATCTGGAGAAACGCAGAACGTATGCGCAATAACAATAGTAGGCACCATCTTAAATTTGTGATGCTGCGAATAGGCAGTAGTTGGGATAGAAATAAAATGCGATCAAACACAACTTTAACATTGACTCTTATCTGAATCTGGCCCTTTATGTTGGGGATTCTCAAGTCTAAAAAAAGTACCTATAGATTACCTACCTAGGAAAATGCCTCTTCGAGCAGTCGTCAAATACCTGGACGAACAGGCGTTGTCACAGTGAACAAACCTGTTCAGAAAGGTAGGTCACGCGTGAGCATGTCACAGTTTTGCATTTTCTCCGGAATGCTATTTTTCCCGAAACCTCGAACCTTCAGTTTGGTCATTGTGGCACACAGTGAACAAAATGGCGATTTTTTCAATGTCTTTACTTTAAATGGTGAAAGTAAAGAGTACCAACGATTTCGTTAAAAGGTTTGCTCGGCTAGATAGTGTGTACATAGTTAATAGAGGGGAATGGTTATGAAACCAGACAAATTTCTTTGTTGTATGTTTTTGTTCTCTTTTTTGGCCTTGACCGTGCACAAAACACAATAGTTGTTTTCTCCGTACTGAGGAACTAACCAATAGAAACGTGTTGCTTGCGTAATTCATGCATGGTGTATGAGCGCAAAACAAAAGATTGTGCACGGTCGTGGACTTTCCAACCTAAATCTTGGCATCTTTGTTTGCTCCTCTGATGTTTGCCGAGCTTCCAAACCATTTTCCTCTATTAACTATGCATGGTGTGTAAGCCTTGAATTTGTATGCTCCGCTTACACGAGCATGAAAGGTTTACAGAACATTTTTCCAAAATCTTGATCTCGACTACATGCAACACGCTTTCTAACCCAGCTATTTTTGTCAGCTTTTAACAGAGAAATGGTTGGGCCGCTATTACTGCCTTCATCGTTCAAATGTTTGAGGAATATATATACGTTAAATCAGCTTTTAACATCATGATCCCCAAACACTTTTAAATTTCTTGCCTGTTTGCCTTATTTCCAGTATGTATGTATCAAGAACCAATTTTGCAGCTATTTTTTGTCATGCAATGAATTAAACTGATTTCAGGGTTAGTAAAAAAATGAATGTAAGAAATAAGACAAATTTATTATAGCTCTCATATGGTACGCGCGCTGTGATTGACTAAATTAGCGGGTCTTATTCTACAGTATGTCCGCTGTACGGCCAGCTAATTTTGAAATTTTGATAAAACACTCTCTAGCAAGTTCAGTCGTTTATGTTACATAAACTAAAACCGTTTGTATCTTGCAAGCAACTATTTCAAAAAGCCAAGATTCGGATTTTGACACGGCAGTCTTTGTGGCAGTTGATCAATCCTCTTGACTTCAACTAGTTTCCTTACCCACGGGCCTGATTACCACAGAGATATGCACTGTAAATTATGAACCCTTGTTTCTCCCCCTTTAACTATGGCCCAGGAGCTCTTCGCGCTTGGGCTGTAAATCTCAGGGGGAAAAACGCGGGCCGTAATTTACAGAGTTTTCAAGCAAGCAACCGTGGACAATCTTCCTGTCGGTGTACGTTGGATCAGTGGGTTGATCTGATCGGCGTAATTACAAGTTGAGAAGCTAAATATTTTGAGCAAGAGCCGATACAACGTAGATTTGATTTTAGAGGTGTACTATGTTTCGGCTGGCCAAATCAGCTTTCTTCAGGTACAATTAGAGTTTACATTGGATTGCTTCTATGTACATATATATAGTAAATGGATGTTGACGTAATAGTGGAAAAAATGTGATAAAATATGGTAGTTACAACAAATTTGAATTCAAATATTCAGAGCAACGGATTGACGAGAGGACAAAACAATACCTCATAGAACCTGACGTAAAACCAGGACGTTTTTACATCCTTCCAAGATTTAAGATTCAAGATTTATTATTATTATTTTGCACTATTTCAGAAAATAAATAATGGACATAACAATTAAAAGAAAGAAGGAAACAGACTAATTATACTTGAGTGAGAAAAAGTGGAAAAGTGCGTAGTGGCCATAGTAGCAAATGCTTTCGAGATGGCCACTACCACAGGAATTAAATGAAAGGAAAACAAAAATATATACATAATGATATATGTATAGAAGTGAACTAGCAAAATAGGTAGTACAGATAAAAATTAAATTAATAGTAATAAATTAAGAAATTGACAAATTTAGATAAATATACAATATTATATACATCAATGAGTTGCATCCAAGGAGTCTTACATTAAATTAAGTTCAAACACAAAAAATAATATAAAAATAATAAAAATAATAATAATAATAATAATAATAATCAGGAAGGAAGGGAATATAATAATCATATTCCCTTCCTTCCTAACTATCATTATTATATTTGGCTGTCAAGGAGGTAGCGCTTATACTGTTTAATAAAAAAAGGAAAGGTAAAGTTTTAATATTATAAGGTATATTTTCCCAAATACTAGAAGCTGTTGGTGTAAATCTTGAAAGCCCATAATTGGTTTTGGACACTGGTCTGTATAAGTTGTCTCTTGAGGCATATCTAGTGTTATAGCTATGAATTCTGGATGCAGGTATTTTTTTTACTTAAAAAGGGAAATGCTTAAGTTTATAAATGTAAAAAAAATGTAAATGCTTTGTTTATAGTGGAAGTGCACTTAGCTATCGAGCTAGTTTACAGCCACCCCACTTTTAACAATGTGAAAGAAACAATTCAAAGTTGATAGAAACATTATTAAGAACCCCAACTGGCAGGAGGCAACCAGTAGATAACGGATGCCATCCTAATATTTAATACATTTTTAAGAGTATGAATTTCGAGTAGTTTATAGTAAATAGAAGCAGTTTCTCTTTGGGAAGCAAAAAATATGGACCGAATACACTTGTTTTGTTTTCTTTTTACAGTTTGAAGTCGAGTTTGGCTTGCAGTTCCCCAACAATGAATTGATCAAACCATATGAAACATAAGGGTAGATGAGGTTATAATAGAGTTGCCTAAGAGTACTAATAGAGACATAATAGCGAAGCTTGTTACTAAAATATGCCCAGATTCTTTGCTAATCGATTATTAACATGCTGTATTCCCATTTTAAAGTATCATCGATAAAAACTCCTAAATACTTAATATCACTTCTCTGTTGAATATCACAAGCTGTTACGTTAATAGATACCTTTTTCCTAGGTGATGCAATAATCATATACCGATAACTGGTCTTTTTAAAATACACAAGCCCGGTAACCCAGGACGCCCCATTGTTTCATCCAATAGTCATCCCACTGAACGCATATCCCATTTTGTTGACCACCATCTTCAACCTTTTGTCCACAAACTACCATCTTATGTTAGACACTAATAATTTTCTCAATAAACTCCTTACCATTGGCAAATAACCCTCTAATTCATTATTAGTAACACTGACGTCTCATCTTTATACACCAGTATTCCACATAATGAAGCTATTAATGCTTGTGATAATTTTCAGTTACATACTGATCCTCACAACACCATTCCTATTGGCACTATTTATGACCTCATCCGCATGATTCTCACCATGAATAACTTCACTTTTAATGATAGCCACTACCTTCAAATCCAGGGCACAGCTATGGGCACTAAAATGGCCCCCTCTTTTGCTAACCTTTTCCTTGGACATTTCGGAAAAAATTGCTCTAAGGAACGCCCCATTTCAACCCCGTACTTGGTTGAGATACATCGACGACATTTTTATGACCTGGACTGAAAGTCCGGAGAACCTTAAAATGTTCTTCGATTATCTCAACAGCATTCACCCTACCATAAAATTCACCAGCTCACACTCTCCCACCAATGTTTTTTTTCTTGACGTTTATAACGTCTCACTAACTAGGGACGGAGCGGCATAAATACAGACCTGTACACGAAACCTACAGACAAACACCAACATTTACTTTATTCTAATTTGTTCTACCAACGAAACGTTCAAGATTCGCACTACTGAACTAACGACATACCTTCTGAAACGCCGTTACAAACGCGACTTTGTTACCAATCAAATACAACGCGCCGCAGAGATTCCCCACATACATATCCTACAACCTAACAGATAAACAAACCTGAACGCATACCTTTCATAACGACCTATATTCCATCACTTCCTTCCATCTTCAACGTAATAAAAAAACACTACAACCTTCTTCTCTCCTCTGACCGCTGCAAAAATGCTTTTCTATACCTACCTGTTGTGGCTTTCAGACTCTCCCCTAGCCTTCGCAACCTGCTAGTTACAGCTAAAACCAAATCCAAACCTACTACAGTCGCAGAACATTTCCTCTCCTCTCCCCACAAACCATTTCTAAGGACATGCTTTTCTACACCTACCTGTTGTGGCTTTCAGACTCTCCCCTAGCCTTCGCGACCTGCTAGTTACAGCTAAACTGTCCCCTAATGCAACCCTTTTTAATTCCACACTTCCTTCCGGTTCTTTTCGCTGTGGCAAAAACTGCGCTACCTGTCCTTACGTTTTCCATGGACCAACCAACTACACATTCTTCTCTACTGGCGAAACACGCTCCCGGCATAAATTCCCACATAACTTGCGAAACTAAAAACCTTATCTACATGATTCAATGCATGTAACAGATGCCATCTACAGTACATAGGAGAAACTAAACGACGTTTAAAAGACTGTTTTAATGAACACCGCCGCATTTTAGATAACGCTAAAACCAAATCCAAACCTACTACAGTCGCAGAACATTTCCTCTCCTCTCCCCACACACCATTTCTAAGGACATGCAATAAATTCTACCGAAAAAAATATTTTCCAACAGAGACTCGATCCGTAAGAACGGGGAGCCTTTTTTGATTTCAAAGGCAGGACAATTGATTCTAATGGTCTTAATATCCGCGAAGAAACGTATTAGATTTCAGTTTATTATTTGCAGTCACTTCCGTTACTTTTCCTTTACTCTTAATATTTGAATTCAAATTTGTTGTAACTACCATATTTTATCACATTTTTCCAGTACTACGCCAACATCCATTTACTATATATATGTACATAGAAGCAATCCAATGTAAACTCTCATTGTACCTGAAGAAGGCTGGTTTGGCCAGTCGAAATATAGTACACTAAAATCAAATCAGGGGGAAGACGTAAAATATGTAACAGTAGGACGTTATTATGAAGGAGAAATTGGAAAACGTTTGGTCCGCATCAGTGGGGAAATATTTGCAAAGAGGAAATGGGAATCACCAAAACGTGGGTGGCGACTGGCGAATGTGGATCAAGGCGAGAGGGAACTGTTCGGATCGCCCGAGCCTTCTCAGAATTCCCTCCCCTCATCCGCAAGGAAACAGGCCGCACATTATTAAATACTCGGCTCGAAACGCATTGAGGCTGGTTTATCATTGAGATACACAGACGACAACAAATACTGAGCTTAACTTCGCGTTTAAAAATGTTTTCCGTGATCGGTCCAGGTTGAATTTCAAGTTTAATGATGGGGAAATCATCAAAGGTTAATTTCGATAATTCCGATTTCTGTATTTGTGACTCTAAGGATGCGTGCATGATTAAATGGTCACTCAATCAGGAATTGTTATCTCTGCCATTTTAATATTGTTTCATTGCATACAACACATGTGAACACTATGTAAATTTGAGGGAGAAACTCATTTTAGTGCGTCTGCCTTCTCTAAATGTTGCCAACATTGTAGGATTTGATCTCAGCTTTTGAATCATTTCGAACTTGATCACGGCTTAGCTTCGTCGAGCTATGGTGAGCAACATTAGGCCTGACACCTTTCTGAACGGCATCTCTGCTTGGCATCCTCCATTTCACTTTACGCACCCGAAGGTTGTCGTTGCGGCAGTGACACTTAAATCCAGCCACTTTCCATTTACAGCCATGCTTTCCCCATTTCTTGTCTGAGTTTGCGTATGGAATATGCTTGGGGACCCCGTTGTCTTGTTTCTCTTGCTTGTAGCGAACGCAAGTTTTACCGTAGCAGGCGCACTTGATTCCCACTCTGTAGTGACAATCGTTATTGTTGTGGCACCCCTCTGAAGCCAAAGAGCACTCAAATTCAGGGGAACCCTTGGTCGAATCTCTGGTGTAGTCGAATTTTTGCAGCTGTACATTACCACTTTCTGTAGGTGAACAGCCATAATTCAAGTAACCAAGGTAGTAATACTGCAGGTTTACAGCTCTGATGTAGTTGTCTGATCCTGTCTCGAAGCGGCTTTGTAGAATGTCCCAAATTGGTCTGAAACTGTGCTCCACAGCGGAGTCTGACTCGTCAGCTTCATTCATCAACTTCTCAATCAGTTCTTCCGTCCTCTGTTTGAACAGCGCGTTACGGGTTTCTTTGGTCCCTCCGCGGACGATGAGTTTGTCTACCGTGTTCATGTGGCTTGCACTTGATGCTTCTCTTTGGCTGACATTTGCACACGCTTCAACGCCGACTTTGCCAACACTGGTAGGCCCTGCGAGTGAAACGCAGCTCTTCACCTGAAAGTCTCTCTGACTGTATGATTTGGAACTCTCCGCAAAGGATGTCTGCTTGATACTTGATCCACGCTTTACGGACGTTATAACATGGGAACCGAACGTCTCCAAGAAATTGTAGTATGGCTTCCAGGAGTTTGCGAGCCAAGGCTTGTCAAATGTTAAGGGAAGACCTTCGAATTCCTTCAGAAGACGCTTCGTTAGAGTGGAGACATCGATGTCATCCAAACAATCCTTCTTTACGAAGATCTTTTCCGTCAATGCTCGGACGTTTAGAGACATTCCACTTACTTCGTTGGTCTTTGAATCTTTCGTCTGGATAACGCTGCTTAGCGTGGCTCCAAGAGTGAATGTAGACTGCAGTGATGCGTCCAAACCAGCTTCAACGGCCGTCTTGGAGTAGAATGCTTTGGTGCTTGCGTAGTAGTCAAAATGACTGCCTGAATCGTGAAGCTCTGATCTTTTGAAGCAGCTGGAAGGCAATTCTTCGAACACGCTCGCCTCATGTTCCTGAAAGTCACTCAACAAGTTGACCTTTCGCAGATTGATCCCTTTTCCAAGCTCAAATGTGTCGCTATCATTGTTCGCTAAGACACCTTTCAATGTGGCTGACAGGCAGAGGAGGAGCAGTGTTTGCACGATCATGATTCACAGAATCTGTTTTTGGAAGCAGTGTCACCTAACCTACCGATAAAGGATCCATATTTAGCTTAGTATGACATATTTCAAAGCCAGCAACTTGATTTCAAGTCACCAATGGGTGGAAATAACTGAATCACAAGTGCGTGGACAGAAAAAAAAAACGGGTGGTTTGGTTGACTAAATATACCTCATTCACAAGGAATTATTGCGACAGCCATGTGAGATGAACGAAGAGAATAGCCTGATTGCTCACCCCAGCGATAAGGAACTTAAAATGCTTTTTTGTGCGACTGGACCCCCACCGGAATGGTCCAGTCTCTTTGCTCTCATATCAGTATGGACGATTTGTCGGAAATGTTAGTGCAACCACTGTCAAGGGTTTAAGAGAGTCACTTCAGTCTGCCATTTGTTACTTAAATACGCCTCTGCTTAAGCTAGCCTTTAAGGCAGGCCTTCCATGATGGAATTTATTACCGGTTATGTGCTGAGGTGTTTCTTTTTCTCAAGAAAATGCATAGTTTGGGGAGAGACTTTGTTGTGCTCGGTTTTGTGTCCATCGAAGGACTTTCGTTCTCACTGAGAAACTAAAAAAGATGAGAAAAACTGTCCACATAGCTGAACTTTTTGATGTGACTAATAAAGGCAGCATTAGTGGCATGAAAATGCAAGTTGGGAATCGGTTTCATTTTGAAATAAAGGCCACATGCAGATTAAAGATTCGTTTTTGTGTTTTATTCTTGGTAAATCAATTCTTGCACTAAGGCCCTGTTTACAAGGAGGGAGGGTAACCCCACCTGTGAAATTTTGCTTGTAAACCCGTGCTATCTTTGACCCTCCTGCTAGGGAAACCCTAGCAGTAAGGCAGTAAGGTCACCCTACCTGCTTGTAGACAGGGCCTAAGTAAATCATTGATAACAAACCGGAGTTGGTTTTCCGAAAACTGCCGCAGATTTCTCAGTTTTAATTTTTTCTGTCTAGAATCAAGCCGTGATCTATGCCACGCTAATATTTTGGTAAATTACTGGATATGAAACATTACAATAAATACAGACTTAAATAAGCATAAACATAAAAGATCTTTTAGCACAACAAAGTCGAAGGGATGCATATCTGGGTAAAAACGTTAAAACTAATTGTAATGAGGCAGCTAATCTTAAGTGGGAATCAGGCAACGACGTATATTTTGTGGAATCATCGTACAATGTTGCCAGATACGAAGTGCGTGGAAGCTATTGTTTGTTAATTGTTATTGCTGTTAGACAACCCACAACAAATGCTTTCCATCTTAGCAGACAATCGTGTTAATCCGCCCCCAAACGGCGAAACAAACTGTAATATTTGAATTGAATGAAGTGAAAAAAAAAATCCCAGAAAAGTTTTTCTTCTCATTCTCCCTCGATTGTAATAATGACGTTAGTCTATATAAAGACAATACCTCAAAAAGCAGAATTGATATCTCGTAGGTACATTGTTTTTTAATGGCCCTGTTTATCCACGCTCCTCAAATGCAATTAAGCCAATTACTTACGCTTTGAAAACAAAATTATAATCTATGGGTGGATTAAACTTCCACTGTTTTATCACTAACCTTGATGTTCCCTGGACTCCCTTTCTTGCTGGTATGTCCAGTGAGGCAGAAACTTAGTTATTAAATAGCATAGTCTTGTTAGGGACGTCTGAGCTTGCAGGTTCATATGCATGTAAGTCGCTGAAAATTTTCACGGATGTCACCTTTTACGCTATCCTTTTGTTGTCCTTTATTTGATCACTTACTGGTACTTGTCGAGAGAACTAAATTGAAGACGCAATGGCTTTGTAACACATTTTATGAGTTTATATCAAATTAGCCGGTTTTTTTTTCTTTTCTGGCCCAAGAAACTCTCCGCTTTTCATGTAATATTGCTTAAGTGAATTTTTTATTACAACAATATGATTCCTTTCAGAAAATCTCGTTCTTTAAAATCGCTTTTCTTATTTTTATGTTGACGCAAACATTTCTTCATGTACTATTATTTAGGTTTGTACCGGAAACCTAAGACGCTCGTTAAGTTTGCTTTTTAATACTCAAGTTAACAAAAGGTCTCCCGTTCAGTTGATCACGACTCGCATTAATGTCCATAAACCTTTTTTTTTTCTTTTTTTTTTTCATCTCTTTCGAATAAAAGTAGAAGTGAATTTCGTTATAAAAAAACTGCGATGAAATATTTTTAAACATAGTAAAAGCTAAATAGTAAAAAAAGAACGACGACGTTTCGACGCTATCCTAACGTCATTATCAAGTCAAAAAAGAAACAAAAATGGAACTTGATTATAAATACTAAAGGCACGATAGCTACAATAATACTACCTGCAAACAAAAAACCTATCACCGATGGAATGTGCTTGAGTATTTAAAGACATCAATGCGCTGTCTATTATTTTTATTCTCCAAATTCCATTCATGCTAAGCTTTTTTTTATCTTGTAGTGTTATATATTGTAGCAATTGTCTCTGTAGATGATTAACAGTTTAAGTGTTGTGTACCTAATGATCGATTCTTATGAATTTTCTGCACGTTTTGACCAATCACGCTTCAGCGATCACAAAACAAAAGAAATGTTTGGAGTTGTTGGCTCAAAAGTTTGACCAGTCTAAAACTTCGTGCGTTTCCACTCGTGAGACTTGCTAATACCTTCGTCCTTCCCTAATTTGAAAACACTGCATTTTAGAATGTCTCTTCGGGCTTATGTGTCTATAACGTCGAAGATCTTGTTATCAGCAATTTTCGGGGTTTTGAATAAACGAGCCCTTGCCTCCTAGGTAGGGTTAACCAGGTATGCATGCACGATGAAGGGTTTTTCTTTTGTCGAAAGGAACTGGAGGACCTCAGGTTGAAAAGCGAAGCAATCTAGCAGGAATTTTGGCCGCTGTGTTGATATGCATTCTGCTGGTGATCGCTGCTGTATGCACTTTCATTTATCGGGGACAATTGATGCAGAAGTGGCGCACATTCAAGCAGAAAACACCGAGCAGGTATGTCGGATTTTGAAACTCCTTCAAATGTGCAATTGAGAAGGACAAGAACGAGACAGAGCAACCGTAGGTGTTCGTCCACCCCAAAACACCAATTGATACTACTGGCTTACAAATAGCTGGAGGGAGATAAATCACTTGAACCGAGGATTACTCTTAACAGTCATAGTTTGTGGTCAAAGTCAAGCTTGAATCCGGGAGCTCCTCTTGCTACCTCGTTCGTTAGCTGATTTCTCAACTTCGGAACCTTTCAGCCCTAAGTCGCAAACGCTACTTTTATTCTTAGCCTCGCTCGCCATGGGTTGCCCCGTTCAGAGTGCCAAAGGCAAATATCGTTTATTTCAGTCGGAGTCGTACTGAGGAATTGACACGATAAATGGGCGAGGGAATACGCTAAGGAATTATTACTGTGGAAGCGAGCAATCACATTTTTCATAAAGAAAAATGGTACCTTTACCATATCATTACACAACGAGTCTGAGTCAAGGGCAATTTCTGTCGTTTATCAGTTGTTTTTTTTTTCTAGAGTCGGAGACAGTGAATCCCTTAGGTACGGTCGACTTAAGCTTTTTTTCTTTTCTGCGATGTAAGTCGAAAGCACGTTTCATGAAAATACTTCGACAACGTGCTGTTTTTGGTTGATAATACCCAACCTGAGATTGGCGTGAACTACACACCCACCCAACCCCAAGCTCTTATATGTCTATTATTCTTTTATACTTGATCCCTTTGACTTCTTTTTGTCTGGATCATTTTTTTAGTTACCGAGGTCTGTCCAGGGGCTCTCCTAAGCAACAAAGAGGGCAGAGTGGACCAGCCGCTCGCACTAGTCACGATGTGGAGGCCGCAAAATCGAGACCCAATATTTCGGGACCAATCCTTAACAATACAACGCGAAATCAGAAGGATGTTACTTTAAAACGCGGTGCCCTTGGTTCTAGTAAACCTTCAAGTGAACCTGCCAAACAAGATCAACCAGATGCACAGCCATTAGTAGCTTTCAAACCAACGCCAAACAAACCTGAAAAACCTGCTTCGGAAAAGGAGGAAACTACTACAAAGTATTTGCCACCAAAACTGCGAAATCGAGAATGGCCTCCCAAAGATGACAAGAGAGCTTCTTTGAATCGCGTGTCTAGTCCAACAGGGATTAGTAATTATGTCAAACCTATTCGACCGAAAAGCCATGCGGGAATATTAGACAAACCCGCTGTTCCCCCTCTCCCGTCAGGGAGAGGGCCAGTCAAACCCGCTAAACCTTCACGACCTGAAAGCCTCGCGGGTGTGATTGACAAACGCGAACCTGCAAAGCCGTTGAAGCCGAAACGCCCAGAAAGTCTCGCGGGAGTGATTGACAAACCGGTTGCTCCTTCTTGGAAAAAGAACGTATCACAAAGTTCTACGAGCAATAAAAAGCTGCAAGCCACAGATGCTGTTAATCCACCTAACATTCTCGGTAGGCCTCCATTGAGGGCTGTTGACTCTCGATTTCCCAAACAATCATCAGAGGAAAGGCCGGCCTCGCTGCCTCTTAACCCATCTGACTTGAAAAAAGCAGGACTTGCCTCAGGGAGCAAAAAACCTTCCTCTTTCTCTTCGGCTGATAACAAACCCAATAAGGTCGCTCTCAAGCCTCCTGGACCCATTCCTCCGCGACCTGGAGGAAAACCGACTTGATGATATCTCATTAGTGTACGACTCCATTCAACGCGCCGCCCAAATCACTACAATTGCAACTTAATTCTATTCTACACATCCGTTATGAAAAGTCCTGAAGGAGTTACTGTGTTCTTTGCGACTATCTTCATCATGTTGTCTGCCGAATATTGTTCGCTGAGGCGACACTTTGGATTGATTAAAAGACGAAGATAAAAAGGCGTATTGCATAGAAGCCTGGTACATACGTAGTGTCGAAGAAGCTCTCTGAAGGTGCTCCAGAGAAATATTTTAGGAAAACTTTCTCCCCCTAGATATAATGAAATTAAGTGAACTGTAAGTTAAATTGCTTTTAGAATTGACTAGAAATGCTCACTGAAACTTAGATGTAGCGGATATTGTCATTCTGGTATCCCTTACGCGTTAATCGTTATCTGTGATTGGACATTTGGGTGAGTAAAATTATAACTAATTAGTAAATTAAATATTAAACCAAGGAAGAACTCTTGGAGGAAACCTTTGAGAAGGATCAATCAGGTGATTTTTACAATTAGTCGTGGCAAAATTTGCTATCTGATATCGATTTACAGCGAATTCGATATTCTCACTCAATTAGTTATTCTGATTCTCTTCAACTGAAGATTGTTTATCCATAAAGCACTCAGAGGTAGTAAAAGTCGCTGCCGTTTCGTGGGTTAAAAAGCAGCCTTATAAGTGTCCTGTGAATCGATTGGCTAAAAATCCTCCCGGGTTGAAATGTTCTTGACGCTTACTCCGGAATCTTTCCCCTGTAAACTCAAAGATCTTCATTGAATTACTGACACTAATGTCACTGCAATGCTTCCTCTCCATGATATCAAATTCTCCGAGGAAGAGTGCATCTAAGTTTTTTCAATCATTAGGTTGTTGGCAGGAGTACGAATAAGAAACTATTTCAAAAAAAAAGGAAATTCAGGAATGGTAATAGTCTCCTTCGAAGCCGTTATTTGGGTCGTCACGCAACGCTCCTCCCCACTAACAGCTGCTCACGAGAGAGACACATTCCTTTCCCTTTGTTTTTGAGAACCAACAGAATGCTCGTTATTGTTATCGGGTACGCCAATCAAATTCCTCGTTATTTTTCTTCGCCATCGTTATTTAACGACTCTGGCGTCGCGTAAACAACCGAATAAAATTCTCTTTCAAGGAGATCTATTTCTCCCTTTGTACTCGCGTCGCTCAGACTTACGCAGGATATTCCTACCTGTCGTAAGCGTTCGGTTTGATCCTTAATGAGGAAAAGCAAAGGCGAAACAACAATCACAATGTGGCCAGACTCGCCAGTGAAGCCGTCAAATACCATAGGTAGAGCTTGAAAAATGACAGATTTTCCAAAGCCAGTATACGTCCTTTTTCTTCAGCACTGCAGATATAATCGCTTCTTTTTTATGCTTGTTTAACTCGCTAAACTTGAATTGTTCACACACTTTTGAAAAAGAAGATAGATCCGCCATGTTTGCTTTGAAGTAATGTAGACGGACTTGGACCAGGTTTCCAGAATATGGAAGCCTGTTTCTTACTGGTCAATTTTAGGGAAAGGAATGTGTCTCTCTCGTGAGCAGCCGTTAGTGGAGAGGAGCGTTGCGTGACGACCCTAATAACGGCTGCGAAGAAGACTAAAATGGTAATGGCAGGAAAAAAGATAAAATACTGTAGTGTGGGTGACTCGGTCTGTCATATTTATTTCGCTCCGTCTATTGAAACTCTCGAGAAATAAAGTTAGAAATGTGGACGCAAACTCTCTGAACAGTGAGAAAAGCCTCTCAAGAAGAGAAGGACAGATACAGATGCGCAATACATCGAAGCATTAAGTCTACAACCTATTTTACCTTCAAATGACACTGGATAACATTGCGAATTCCGCTTTCCGTGAATCTTCTATTACTTGTGTTACATGCGAACCTCGGCAGTTACAAGCTTTCCAATAACTGGTTCCGGGTTAACCCAATTTATTACTACGACTCACCAGTGCGAAGATTGTTTACATTACTCATTAACACGAAGAGAGATAACTTTGGATTTTTCAACAATATATCTCTTTAATCTATCCCAAAATCATTCAGATAGTCAAAACTTCATATTTATGACCCATTTTCTTCGCTCTTGTGTTCAGGTTCACGTGTTCACAAGTTTGTTTTTGCATCTCATAGATGTTAAGATTTGCAATTACAAACTCTGTTTTGACTGGCTCACTGTGTAAATAGTTCTTCCTGAAGTTAAAACAGATACGTTTCGATTTTGAGGAAACGAAACAAATTCGACCTCGCTGTTTTGAAATATGGCCCAGGAACTCATTTAATCGACACGAAAACATCTACTTCTAAATTAACTGCCTCGCTCTACTCAGCTTTGAAGGTATGGAACCAAATGTGCGCATGCGTTTCTGTAGAGGCAAACGTCTTCGCTACTTGTAGTAATCGGCCAACAGCCTCTTCTGTGATGGCGCACGAGCTAAAGACAATTGCACGCGCAAATTTACCGTAAGGCTTATTCCATATCCGCCATCTTGAAAAAGGTGTCAGTTGTCTCGGGGATGTGAAATCAGTTCATTTATGAATGGGAGATCATTTACTGTCACCAGTCGATGACAAAAGTCGGTTGTGTTTTCTATGCGTTGTATTTGCTTTTAATGCGTTTATACCTTAGACGTGTTTCTCGTTACTTTCCTTGCCATGTTTACGTAGACGCGGCTATTGTAAGATTACATGTAATTTCAGGTCATCTTTGATGATCATTTGCCCGACGAAAGCAATTATTAGTTAACTATTCCAGTTAGTTTTTCAATTATATAATTGTGTTCAACTCAACTCCCTAGGTATCTTGGGCTTCTAGCTCATGAAACGATTCCCTGCTAGCAGAGGTCTCTTTTCTTTTGCGTTCGCTGGGCTGACGAGTACGGGAAAAGAAACCCCTGCCATGGGTCGATACTCAATTTGATCCAAGCGCAGTCCACAATCTTGGTCGGCACTCTTCAAACTCTTCTGACTTTGTCACTAGAGCCTGCTGTGTCCCGTGCATTCCCTTACAGTAATTCAGCTGTTGTTAAGTAAGCCCACACAACATGAACGCCGTGCATGCTCAACACAGTGACTTTCGCCCATTGCAGAGGCCTCTCTTTCCGTGCTCGTTAGCCCAGCGAACGAAAAAAGAAAAGATACCTGCTAACACGGAAATGAAACGACTAAAGCGAAAAAAAAATTTTCTTACACATGGAATCGAACATTTAAATATTTATATCGCCGTTTGGTTCACAAAACCTCAGTGGTATAGAATTTTTTTTAATTTCTACGTTTTTTCTAAATATCTTTACTTTTTGTCGGCAAAATTCGATAAGGAAAAATGCAGCTCTAGTAAGCCACTTGGACCGTGGTGATTTAAAAACTGAATGCTGAATAGTACTGTTTTGGTATTTACGGACGGTGCCTGCTAATTCAAATGTATTTTTGCCCCGATTTTTGATTATGCAGGAAAGGTTGGTCTTAACAAGAGATTGAAATGCAAAAAGAAAATTGGGGGTAACCGGGGTAACCACACATTTTTCAAAGATAATGCATGAACAATAGTTGTAAAAAGCTCTAAAATGCACAGCAATGTAAAGCGTTCTTTCTCAAATTGAAGCTTAATTATCTCTAAAGAAGCCATGGTTACCCCCAATTTTCTTTTTTGGATGACAAGAGTACTTACAAAGGTCTACTTTTCTGCATAGTTTTAAACCGCGCAAAAATATCCCTGTATTAGTAGGCATCAGCGATAGGAAACCCTAGTATCTGGAGAAACGCAGAACGTATGCGCAATAACAATAGTAGGCACCATCTTAAATTTGTGATGCTGCGAATAGGCAGTAGTTGGGATAGAAATAAAATGCGATCAAACACAACTTTAACATTGACTCTTATCTGAATCTGGCCCTTTATGTTGGGGATTCTCAAGTCTAAAAAAAGTACCTATAGATTACCTACCTAGGAAAATGCCTCTTCGAGCAGTCGTCAAATACCTGGACGAACAGGCGTTGTCACAGTGAACAAACCTGTTCAGAAAGGTAGGTCACGCGTGAGCATGTCACAGTTTTGCATTTTCTCCGGAATGCTATTTTTCCCGAAACCTCGAACCTTCAGTTTGGTCGTTGTGGCACACAGTGAACAAAATGGCGATTTTTTCAATGTCTTTACTTTAAATGGTGAAAGTAAAGAGTACCAACGATTTCGTTAAAAGGTTTGCTCGGCTAGATAGTGTGTACATAGTTAATAGAGGGGAATGGTTATGAAACCAGACAAATTTCTTTGTTGTATGTTTTTGTTCTCTTTTTTGGCCTTGACCGTGCACAAAACACAATAGTTGTTTTCTCCGTACTGAGGAACTAACCAATAGAAACGTGTTGCTTGCGTAATTCATGCATGGTGTATGAGCGCAAAACAAAAGATTGTGCACGGTCGTGGACTTTCCAACCTAAATCTTGGCATCTTTGTTTGCTCCTCTGATGTTTGCCGAGCTTCCAAACCATTTTCCTCTATTAACTATGCATGGTGTGTAAGCCTTGAATTTGTATGCTCCGCTTACACGAGCATGAAAGGTTTACAGAACATTTTTCCAAAATCTTGATCTCGACTACATGCAACACGCTTTCTAACCCAGCTATTTTTGTCAGCTTTTAACAGAGAAATGGTTGGGCCGCTATTACTGCCTTCATCGTTCAAATGTTTGAGGAATATATATACGTTAAATCAGCTTTTAACATCATGATCCCCAAACACTTTTAAATTTCTTGCCTGTTTGCCTTATTTCCAGTATGTATGTATCAAGAACCAATTTTGCAGCTATTTTTTGTCATGCAATGAATTAAACTGATTTCAGGGTTAGTAAAAAAATGAATGTAAGAAATAAGACAAATTTATTATAGCTCTCATATGGTACGCGCGCTGTGATTGACTAAATTAGCGGGTCTTATTCTACAGTATGTCCGCTGTACGGCCAGCTAATTTTGAAATTTTGATAAAACACTCTCTAGCAAGTTCAGTCGTTTATGTTACATAAACTAAAACCGTTTGTATCTTGCAAGCAACTATTTCAAAAAGCCAAGATTCGGATTTTGACACGGCAGTCTTTGTGGCAGTTGATCAATCCTCTTGACTTCAACTAGTTTCCTTACCCACGGGCCTGATTACCACAGAGATATGCACTGTAAATTATGAACCCTTGTTTCTCCCCCTTTAACTATGGCCCAGGAGCTCTTCGCGCTTGGGCTGTAAATCTCAGGGGGAAAAACGCGGGCCGTAATTTACAGAGTTTTCAAGCAAGCAACCGTGGACAATCTTCCTGTCGGTGTACGTTGGATCAGTGGGTTGATCTGATCGGCGTAATTACAAGTTGAGAAGCTAAATATTTTGAGCAAGAGCCGATACAACGTAGATTTGATTTTAGAGGTGTACTATGTTTCGGCTGGCCAAATCAGCTTTCTTCAGGTACAATTAGAGTTTACATTGGATTGCTTCTATGTACATATATATAGTAAATGGATGTTGACGTAATAGTGGAAAAAATGTGATAAAATATGGTAGTTACAACAAATTTGAATTCAAATATTCAGAGCAACGGATTGACGAGAGGACAAAACAATACCTCATAGAACCTGACGTAAAACCAGGACGTTTTTACATCCTTCCAAGATTTAAGATTCAAGATTTATTATTATTATTTTGCACTATTTCAGAAAATAAATAATGGACATAACAATTAAAAGAAAGAAGGAAACAGACTAATTATACTTGAGTGAGAAAAAGTGGAAAAGTGCGTAGTGGCCATAGTAGCAAATGCTTTCGAGATGGCCACTACCACAGGAATTAAATGAAAGGAAAACAAAAATATACATAATGATATATGTATAGAAGTGAACTAGCAAAATAGGTAGTACAGATAAAAATTAAATTAATAGTAATAAATTAAGAAATTGACAAATTTAGATAAATATACAATATTATATACATCAATGAGTTGCATCCAAGGAGTCTTACATTAAATTAAGTTCAAACACAAAAAATAATATAAAAATAATAAAAATAATAATAATAATAATAATAATAATAATCAGGAAGGAAGGGAATATAATAATCATATTCCCTTCCTTCCTAACTATCATTATTATATTTGGCTGTCAAGGAGGTAGCGCTTATACTGTTTAATAAAAAAAGGAAAAGGTAAAGTTTTAATATTATAAGGTATATTTTCCCAAATACTAGAAGCTGTTGGTGTAAATCTTGAAAGCCCATAATTGGTTTTGGACACTGGTCTGTATAAGTTGTCTCTTGAGGCATATCTAGTGTTATAGCTATGAATTCTGGATGCAGGTATTTTTTTTACTTAAAAAGGGAAATGCTTAAGTTTATAAATGTAAAAAAAATGTAAATGCTTTGTTTATAGTGGAAGTGCACTTAGCTATCGAGCTAGTTTACAGCCACCCCACTTTTAACAATGTGAAAGAAACAATTCAAAGTTGATAGAAACATTATTAAGAACCCCAACTGGCAGGAGGCAACCAGTAGATAACGGATGCCATCCTAATATTTAATACATTTTTAAGAGTATGAATTTCGAGTAGTTTATAGTAAATAGAAGCAGTTTCTCTTTGGGAAGCAAAAAATATGGACCGAATACACTTGTTTTGTTTTCTTTTTACAGTTTGAAGTCGAGTTTGGCTTGCAGTTCCCCAACAATGAATTGATCAAACCATATGAAACATAAGGGTAGATGAGGTTATAATAGAGTTGCCTAAGAGTACTAATAGAGACATAATAGCGAAGCTTGTTACTAAAATATGCCCAGATTCTTTGCTAATCGATTATTAACATGCTGTATTCCCATTTTAAAGTATCATCGATAAAAACTCCTAAATACTTAATATCACTTCTCTGTTGAATATCACAAGCTGTTACGTTAATAGATACCTTTTTCCTAGGTGATGCAATAATCATATACCGATAACTGGTCTTTTTAAAATACACAAGCCCGGTAACCCAGGACGCCCCATTGTTTCATCCAATAGTCATCCCACTGAACGCATATCCCATTTTGTTGACCACCATCTTCAACCTTTTGTCCACAAACTACCATCTTATGTTAGACACTAATAATTTTCTCAATAAACTCCTTACCATTGGCAAATAACCCTCTAATTCATTATTAGTAACACTGACGTCTCATCTTTATACACCAGTATTCCACATAATGAAGCTATTAATGCTTGTGATAATTTTCAGTTACATACTGATCCTCACAACACCATTCCTATTGGCACTATTTATGACCTCATCCGCATGATTCTCACCATGAATAACTTCACTTTTAATGATAGCCACTACCTTCAAATCCAGGGCACAGCTATGGGCACTAAAATGGCCCCCTCTTTTGCTAACCTTTTCCTTGGACATTTCGGAAAAAATTGCTCTAAGGAACGCCCCATTTCAACCCCGTACTTGGTTGAGATACATCGACGACATTTTTATGACCTGGACTGAAAGTCCGGAGAACCTTAAAATGTTCTTCGATTATCTCAACAGCATTCACCCTACCATAAAATTCACCAGCTCACACTCTCCCACCAATGTTTTTTTTCTTGACGTTTATAACGTCTCACTAACTAGGGACGGAGCGGCATAAATACAGACCTGTACACGAAACCTACAGACAAACACCAACATTTACTTTATTCTAATTTGTTCTACCAACGAAACGTTCAAGATTCGCACTACTGAACTAACGACATACCTTCTGAAACGCCGTTACAAACGCGACTTTGTTACCAATCAAATACAACGCGCCGCAGAGATTCCCCACATACATATCCTACAACCTAACAGATAAACAAACCTGAACGCATACCTTTCATAACGACCTATATTCCATCACTTCCTTCCATCTTCAACGTAATAAAAAAACACTACAACCTTCTTCTCTCCTCTGACCGCTGCAAAAATGCTTTTCTATACCTACCTGTTGTGGCTTTCAGACTCTCCCCTAGCCTTCGCAACCTGCTAGTTACAGCTAAAACCAAATCCAAACCTACTACAGTCGCAGAACATTTCCTCTCCTCTCCCCACAAACCATTTCTAAGGACATGCTTTTCTACACCTACCTGTTGTGGCTTTCAGACTCTCCCCTAGCCTTCGCGACCTGCTAGTTACAGCTAAACTGTCCCCTAATGCAACCCTTTTTAATTCCACACTTCCTTCCGGTTCTTTTCGCTGTGGCAAAAACTGCGCTACCTGTCCTTACGTTTTCCATGGACCAACCAACTACACATTCTTCTCTACTGGCGAAACACGCTCCCGGCATAAATTCCCACATAACTTGCGAAACTAAAAACCTTATCTACATGATTCAATGCATGTAACAGATGCCATCTACAGTACATAGGAGAAACTAAACGACGTTTAAAAGACCGTTTTAATGAACACCGCCGCATTTTAGATAACGCTAAAACCAAATCCAAACCTACTACAGTCGCAGAACATTTCCTCTCCTCTCCCCACACACCATTTCTAAGGACATGCAATAAATTCTACCGAAAAAAATATTTTCCAACAGAGACTCGATCCGTAAGAACGGGGAGCCTTTTTTGATTTCAAAGGCAGGACAATTGATTCTAATGGTCTTAATATCCGCGAAGAAACGTATTAGATTTCAGTTTATTATTTGCAGTCACTTCCGTTACTTTTCCTTTACTCTTAATATTTGAATTCAAATTTGTTGTAACTACCATATTTTATCACATTTTTCCAGTACTACGCCAACATCCATTTACTATATATATGTACATAGAAGCAATCCGATGTAAACTCTCATTGTACCTGAAGAAGGCTGGTTTGGCCAGTCGAAATATAGTACACTAAAATCAAATCAGGGGGAAGACGTAAAATATGTAACAGTAGGACGTTATTATGAAGGAGAAATTGGAAAACGTTTGGTCCGCATCAGTGGGGAAATATTTGCAAAGAGGAAATGGGAATCACCAAAACGTGGGTGGCGACTGGCGAATGTGGATCAAGGCGAGAGGGAACTGTTCGGATCGCCCGAGCCTTCTCAGAATTCCCTCCCCTCATCCGCAAGGAAACAGGCCGCACATTATTAAATACTCGGCTCGAAACGCATTGAGGCTGGTTTATCATTGAGATACACAGACGACAACAAATACTGAGCTTAACTTCGCGTTTAAAAATGTTTTCCGTGATCGGTCCAGGTTGAATTTCAAGTTTAATGATGGGGAAATCATCAAAGGTTAATTTCGATAATTCCGATTTCTGTATTTGTGACTCTAAGGATGCGTGCATGATTAAATGGTCACTCAATCAGGAATTGTTATCTCTGCCATTTTAATATTGTTTCATTGCATACAACACATGTGAACACTATGTAAATTTGAGGGAGAAACTCATTTTAGTGCGTCTGCCTTCTCTAAATGTTGCCAACATTGTAGGATTTGATCTCAGCTTTTGAATCATTTCGAACTTGATCACGGCTTAGCTTCGTCGAGCTATGGTGAGCAACATTAGGCCTGACACCTTTCTGAACGGCATCTCTGCTTGGCATCCTCCATTTCACTTTACGCACCCGAAGGTTGTCGTTGCGGCAGTGACACTTAAATCCAGCCACTTTCCATTTACAGCCATGCTTTCCCCATTTCTTGTCTGAGTTTGCGTATGGAATATGCTTGGGGACCCCGTTGTCTTGTTTCTCTTGCTTGTAGCGAACGCAAGTTTTACCGTAGCAGGCGCACTTGATTCCCACTCTGTAGTGACAATCGTTATTGTTGTGGCACCCCTCTGAAGCCAAAGAGCACTCAAATTCAGGGGAACCCTTGGTCGAATCTCTGGTGTAGTCGAATTTTTGCAGCTGTACATTACCACTTTCTGTAGGTGAACAGCCATAATTCAAGTAACCAAGGTAGTAATACTGCAGGTTTACAGCTCTGATGTAGTTGTCTGATCCTGTCTCGAAGCGGCTTTGTAGAATGTCCCAAATTGGTCTGAAACTGTGCTCCACAGCGGAGTCTGACTCGTCAGCTTCATTCATCAACTTCTCAATCAGTTCTTCCGTCCTCTGTTTGAACAGCGCGTTACGGGTTTCTTTGGTCCCTCCGCGGACGATGAGTTTGTCTACCGTGTTCATGTGGCTTGCACTTGATGCTTCTCTTTGGCTGACATTTGCACACGCTTCAACGCCGACTTTGCCAACACTGGTAGGCCCTGCGAGTGAAACGCAGCTCTTCACCTGAAAGTCTCTCTGACTGTATGATTTGGAACTCTCCGCAAAGGATGTCTGCTTGATACTTGATCCACGCTTTACGGACGTTATAACATGGGAACCGAACGTCTCCAAGAAATTGTAGTATGGCTTCCAGGAGTTTGCGAGCCAAGGCTTGTCAAATGTTAAGGGAAGACCTTCGAATTCCTTCAGAAGACGCTTCGTTAGAGTGGAGACATCGATGTCATCCAAACAATCCTTCTTTACGAAGATCTTTTCCGTCAATGCTCGGACGTTTAGAGACATTCCACTTACTTCGTTGGTCTTTGAATCTTTCGTCTGGATAACGCTGCTTAGCGTGGCTCCAAGAGTGAATGTAGACTGCAGTGATGCGTCCAAACCAGCTTCAACGGCCGTCTTGGAGTAGAATGCTTTGGTGCTTGCGTAGTAGTCAAAATGACTGCCTGAATAGTGAAGCTCTGATCTTTTGAAGCAGCTGGAAGGCAATTCTTCGAACACGCTCGCCTCATGTTCCTGAAAGTCACTCAACAAGTTGACCTTTCGCAGATTGATCCCTTTTCCAAGCTCAAATGTGTCGCTATCATTGTTCGCTAAGACACCTTTCAATGTGGCTGACAGGCAGAGGAGGAGCAGTGTTTGCACGATCATGATTCACAGAATCTGTTTTTGGAAGCAGTGTCACCTAACCTACCGATAAAGGATCCATATTTAGCTTAGTATGACATATTTCAAAGCCAGCAACTTGATTTCAAGTCACCAATGGGTGGAAATAACTGAATCACAAGTGCGTGGACAGAAAAAAAAAACGGGTGGTTTGGTTGATTAAATATACCTCATTCACAAGGAATTATTGCGACAGCCATGTGAGATGAACGAAGAGAATAGCCTGATTGCTCACCCCAGCGATAAGGAACTTAAAATGCTTTTTTGTGCGACTGGACCCCCACCGGAATGGTCCAGTCTCTCTGCTCTCATATCAGTATGGACGATTTGTCGGAAATGTTAGTGCAACCACTGTCAAGGGTTTAAGAGAGTCACTTCAGTCTGCCATTTGTTACTTAAATACGCCTCTGCTTAAGCTAGCCTTTAAGGCAGGCCTTCCATGATGGAATTTATTACCGGTTATGTGCTGAGGTGTTTCTTTTTCTCAAGAAAATGCATAGTTTGGGGAGAGACTTTGTTGTGCTCGGTTTTGTGTCCATCGAAGGACTTTCGTTCTCACTGAGAAATTAAAAAAGATGAGAAAAACTGTCCACATAGCTGAACTTTTTGATGTGACTAATAAAGGCAGCATTAGTGGCATGAAAATGCAAGTTGGGAATCGGTTTCATTTTGAAATAAAGGCCACATGCAGATTAAAGATTCGTTTTTGTGTTTTATTCTTGGTAAATCAATTCTTGCACTAAGGCCCTGTTTACAAGGAGGGAGGGTAACCCCACCTGTGAAATTTTGCTTGTAAACCCGTGCTATCTTTGACCCTCCTGCTAGGGAAACCCTAGCAGTGAGGCAGTAAGGTCACCCTACCTGCTTGTAGACAGGGCCTAAGTAAATCATTGATAACAAACCGGAGTTGGTTTTCCGAAAACTGCCGCAGATTTCTCAGTTTTAATTTTTTTTCTGTCTAGAATCAAGCCGTGATCTATGCCACGCTAGTATTTTGGTAAATTACTGGATATGAAACATTACAATAAATACAGACTTAAATAAGCATAAACATAAAAGATCTTTTAGCACAACAAAGTCGAAGGGATGCATATCTGGGTAAAAACGTTAAAACTAATTGTAATGAGGCAGCTAATCTTAAGTGGGAATCAGGCAACGACGTATATTTTGTGGAATCATCGTACAATGTTGCCAGATACGAAGTGCGTGGAAGCTATTGTTTGTTAATTGTTATTGCTGTTAGACAACCCACACAAATGCTTTCCATCTTAGCAGACAATCGTGTTAATCCGCCCCCAAACGGCGAAACAAACTGTAATATTTGAATTGAATGAAGTGAAAAAAAAAATCCCAGAAAAGTTTTTTTTCTCATTCTCCCTCGATTGTAATAATGACGTTAGTCTATATAAAGACAATACCTCAAAAAGCAGAATTGATATCCCGTGGGGTACATTGTTTTTTAATGGCCCTGTTTATCCACGCTCCTCAAATGCAATTAAGCCAATTACTTACGCTTTGGAAACAAAATTATAATCTATGGGTGGATTAAACTTCCACTGTTTTATCACTAACCTTGATGTTCCCTGGACTCCCTTTCTTGCTGGTATGTCCAGTGAGGCGAAACTTAGTTATTAAATAGCATAGTCTTGTTAGGGACGTCTGAGCTTGCAGGTTCATATGCATGTAAGTCGCTGAAAACGTTCACGGATGTCACCTTTTACGCTATCCTTTTGTTGTCCTTTATTTGATCACTTACTGGTACTTGTCGAGAGAACTAAATTGAAGACGCCATGGCTTTGTAACACATTTTATGAGTTTATATCAAATTAGCCGTGTTTTTTTTTCTTTTCTGGCCCAAGAAACTCTCCGCTTTTCATGTAATATTGCTTAAGTGAATTTTTTATACAACAATATGATTCCTTTCAGAAAATCTCGTTCTTTAAAATCGCTTTTCTTATTTTTATGTTGACGCAAACATTTCTTCATGTACTATTATTTAGGTTTGTGCTGTTCATGTTTTCATAAGGCAGTAACGTCGAAGTGTTTTCTTGTAGCGGTCATCGTCTGAAAAACTAGGCACAC
>NC_090874.1:37631276-37656276 GCF_036669935.1 Montipora foliosa
TGAAGTCGACCTTATCTTTGTGTCGAGTTGGGAAGTTTTCAACGTCAGTCAAATGTAGTAACCATGACAATTTGCCCAAACCATCGTGGTGAATCGTGGTGTGGGCTGGAGTAGGGGTGGGAAACACTAGATTCAGAGTTCCCGAAGCAAGTGTCAGGACATGGCAAAAGGCGGGAAAAATTGGCGCAAAAAGCTGATAACGGGCTTGCTACGGACGATTCATTATACATATTTAAGACAACTGGAGTGTTTTGTTGCAGAGTTTCCGGTAAGTATTGCCATATTCATCTTGAATCCTCTGCCCAGTTGAATACAAAAGTGGATAACGTTTTATCCACGACAAATCCTTATCCAGTGGATGGAATCTAAACAAAAATAATACAGCGGATAATTTTAATAGATCCCGCGCTCGCTGGAATAGTGGTATCCCAAGCTTTCGTACACTCAGTGCCCTGTTGTTCAATAAACTATTATGCTGGATGTGAATTGATTAACTGTTCTATTGATTGGTTAGGTGTAATGCTCAAATATACCGAAAAGTGTTGAAGCGTACCGGCGATGAAGAAACCGACTTGTGCGTCCAGTGTTAAATAAAATGTCTACGGTAAGATACAAAATCTATTGGTAATATATAATCATGTACAAAAGAGGCTAAGGCCCATTGGTATAGTTTAACAATTATTCGCCGAAGGCGTTGCACTCAACCAAGATCTGGCGAGGGTTAACGTGCTAAATAAGAGCCTCACAGCAGCTCGGCTTTTACCCCGTTGTTCCTTGGACTGGGCAATGGAAAAGTACCTTCCAAGCAATTAATTTCGTGCGCCGGGGAAAGTCAAGCAGGTGACTGCGTACGGCAAACACGGGAATACCTTGGCACTTAAATTGTGGCTATGACAAAGGATTGTCTAACCAGGAGGAAGCGAAAGGATAAGATACAAATGTCTGACAATTTGCTCACAGGGTGTTCAATGATTGGCGCTACCCAACCGATAGGAGTCAGCGCTGATGCTTGCCTGTGAGTATAGATGATGTATGGGAAGCAGAGCCCTAACCTTCCCTAAAGACCCTTGCCCCCTCAGTAATCACCGAAATCTATCGGACGCGCTGACAATCGCTGGGTGCTATCATGCTCGCCACAACATTGCTTCGGGCGTGATAGCAACATGACACTAAGCATGCCATTAATGTTATACTCGTAGTGTTCAGGTTGTTCGAACTTTTGTTCAGGATCCATAAGGACGGAACAAGGAATGTTTAAATTAAAGGGCATGTTGATCCGTGAAGCGGCTCGCGTCACTGGCAGAGCCCAAAGAACAAAATGAAGTCTACTTGAAGATTTCCTGGCCAGTGACATCCCGAAAACACCAGAGCAGATCTGGATGAAGTCAACGGCGTTAGAATGTTGTTGTAGAAATCAGTCGCAGCGAGGAATACCTGGATCGAGTAAGGGCTACCATGGTTGCCGGTCCACATAGCTACGGTGTGTCAAACTCTTCCCCGTATCAAATTATTTTTTTATTTTTTTTCCTTTTTGAAAGGCATAAGTTTTCCTTCCAACAACTTCAAATACACAGAACAGGGAATCAGAGTTCGGAAAGCCTTACAGTATCGGAAAAAGTTCAACTGAACCAAAGTTGGGGGTGAAGCTTTCTCTTCCACCGAATAACCATATTAAAGGAGATTCAAGAGACCAAAGTCTCCAGCACTGCAAACCCAGCAAACTCCTTCCTCAGTGTCTCTGCAAGTCGGCGATTGCAAAAGAAAGCGTCCCACCAACTGCAGGATCACTGCAGCAATTTCATGCCAGCTCCGGAAACACACATATCATGATAGTGATACTGAAGGACGACGTTATCGAGAAAGGAAGCTTCAACACGTATTTCTGTGCTCCGAAGCTGGCTGCGGTTTTTAAGTCATACCATGACGTATTCTGGATTACAAGAACCACCCTTGATTGCGTGAAAACATGTGTACGCCCTGGAACAGAAACCCTTCTAGACAAAGCTATGATTCAATATGGAAAAAACAGGCTTGAGCAAGGCCCAACCGACCACGCCCCAACCATTGAAGCCCCTTCAAACGGAAGCAGCAGGCAGTCTGTTTTCCAAAGAAACCCAAACCCAATCCGTCAAAAAAGGGTTGGGCCTTGAAGAAAAGCAAGAGTCGAAAGCGCCTAACGGAGGAAACAAAAAGATTATCTTATGGCCACAGTTCAAAATCGGAGAGGAAACAGGGCATAAACTGGATCCCGTATCGGTAATCCAGATAGCAATGGAGAAAAGCAAAAAATGCCGATGTGTGCTCGTCTCTTCATTTCTGAAGAGTTTCTAACTTCTAGACAAGTGCGAGCTTTTTGCTTTAGAGTTTCCAAGAAAAAGTTTGTCCCAGATGAATTGGATACCAAGAAAGAAGGACGCCGAGATGAACAGGACGCTGCTGAGGCCTTAAGAGAGAGAACACTTGAAGAAGCCTGCAGTGACGTCCATGCAACTCTTTCTATCAAGCATCCCATTTTATATGGAATGTGTACAACCTATGCGAACTTGACTGCTCAGAACGAGAGTTGGGGACGGTTCTCTCCAAACAGATGCCTTGTGAGGCGAGGGTCTTAAACTATACTATACTGTGTGCTTTAATTTATTCATTAGGGACAAAAAAAATCACATACATTGAATATTTTCTTTCCAAAAAGACCATGAATTAGAAAACAAGAGCGCAAAGCACATGACCACTCCATTAAAAACTAAAATAGAAGGCACAATTATATAATTTGAACAATTCATAAAACGGGGACCGATAACCATTTGATACTGTTTTGTAGTATATTTTATTTCTCTCCTTTTCGTTAATAAAAGGATAAAGAACATGTCTCCAATGCAATGTAATCTAATGATCTATTATACAGTATGAATATCAACACTGACACAGTATGAAATACCAGTAAAGTTCTTTATACCTAATGCTAATTCATACAAAAATGATCCCTAGAAAAATCATAGTTTAAAGTGTCAACATTGCCACAAAAACACATTTACCAAGGAAGGATTTTTTTATACTTCCTAAACAACATTCTTCGTGTTAACTTATATTAAGAGATTTTCATAGATACTCGAAGTCGAATTTAGAAAGTGGGAAACCGGAAGTGAAGAATGTTTAGAACATTTTGTCACGCGATTACTACGGCACAAAACAATAAACTAAAAAAATTAACCTAAATTTAAAATAACTGTCACAATTTTCTGACCAGTTAATTTTAAAACTGGAGTAAGAAACTCCAAATGGGAAAGATTTCGCCTTGGGGGTTCTAAGCAAAAATTATGCTCGTAATCTTGGTAATTATGCAAAAATGATTGCGAGAAAAATCGTAGTTTTTAGCGAACTGTGAGTGTCAACAGCGCCATAAAAACTCATTTACCATGGGATTTCTTTTCATAAACTTCAAGCCCCATGTTTTAGCATAAACCTCTGTAAAATTCAAGTCAATCTGTTGTATCGGCCCGGTGAAACTTTCGATTCTTTATACGGTACTTTTTGACTCATGAAAACCACGTCTTTTTGAAAAATATACCAGAAATTTAGAGTTGATTGTAAAAGCCTGAAAATCTCCCTGAGATACAAATAGATATCATACTTGAAGATAATAAAATCAGAAAGATTAAATACAGCTTATTCAATTTTCTAGAGATCGACAAACTTGCATAATTTTAAGCTATCAAATAAGCATATTTACCCTCTCTTGCAAAAATGTCAATTTCTCCCCAACGAAAAAATATTTTTCAAAACAAACTGCACAGGGGTTCTTCTAACATGATAGGGTATCAAACTTGAAAGTATGAGCAAAATCGATTTTTTCACCGTTGCCACAAATATTTGATATTGTCTGGTTTTACGGACATTGGCTCTTAACTTCACTTAAATACAATATTTTTTTTGCGCATGCCATATTCCGGGCGTGCATAATTCTGGCGCCGACTACATTTCACGTTTTCAGGTAGAACAATTCAAGCAAATTTCGCCCGAAGCCAACGTTCTGCCAACAGCAGTTCCTCGCAAACCTCCTGCCGCAGAGTTGGTCCCTACGCTAAGGGTCTTGTTAAATTCCGCCCTGTAGTCGGGTTCTCGTAAGCTTTATCAGCGAGCATTCTGTTTCTCCGGCTTTAGCCCTAACTACACCTTTGTTAGCCCTTTTTGTTCACGCTCAGAAGCTACCCCCCGTCAACCATTAAATCTTATCTGTCGGCCATCGGATATGTGCACAAGTTGAAAGGTTTACGTGATCCTACGAGGGCTTTTATCATTGACAAGTTGTTGACGGCCCTCAGTCGTCAAAGCTCAAGTCACATCTGGCTTCCAATCTCAAGGCCAGTTCTTCACGCGCTCGCAGGTTCACTTAACCACAACAACTCTTCGGCCTTTCACCGTACTCTTGTTCCTACTATGTTTTTAATAGCATTTTACGGCTTTGTTCGAATGGGTGAGCTGGCGGCCAAGAACACGAATTCTGGTGGTTCAGTAATTCAATTCAGTGACATGCTCTTTCTCATGCACAATGGAAACATTCACATGCTTAAATAACTCTCACAAACTTTAAACACAACACGAGCAAACGCCCATTTGTAGCCTAATCGAGTGAGAAGACTCTGCCGTGTTGCCCAGTGCAAGCGATGTTGGATTATTGCAAACTCAGGGGCACCCAAGCAGGCCCTCTTTTTTGTCATAGCGACACCAGTCCAATAACAGTGGGTCATTCAATACCGAACTCCATCATTGCTTGTCTCTTTATGGGCTTGACACAAGCAGGTACAAAGGTCATAGCTTTCATATAGGAGCTGCCTGTCATGCAGCTGAGAAGGATTCTCCAATGCCCAAATTCGGACGCTTGGCCGCTGGAAATCCGACGCTTTTAACCCCGACACCTTACACGCTAATTGACTTGATTTGAATTGCTCCTCTTCTCTAGTCAAGTTAACGAAGAAGGTCAGATATTGCACTGCTTCTTCATAGACTGATGATTTTATACTCATTGCTCGCTTAGTGGCGATAGCAATTTATTCATGAAACTAAGGTGTTCGAGAGGGCCAGTTGGCGGACTGCCTCGATCTTTATCTCCCGCCTCTACTCTTTAGGTCTATAAAATTGTATTTTCGATAGATTTAAATGTCTGTTTGTGTGCTTTTAGACATTCTAGACAGAGTATGCAGGAGGTCAGACATGGGGCTGCTTCTCCATTACCTTTGTCTTTATCTAGACATTGCTAATCGTTATCTCTAGTTGCACTAGATAGACCAATGCAGAGGGTCAGAAATGTGTCTGCTTCTCCACTGGCATAATTTAGTCAGCATAGTCTTGTTGTAGTTTCCTTGTTTTGCTATTGAGCAACATTATTAGAAAGTGTGTATTATCGCCATTATCGTCCAAGTATTGCAGTAGGTCAGTTTCATAGGGCTGCTACTCCAATGCCTGTTGCGTTCTTTTATTTGACTATCTTTCAGTACTGAAACCAACTTAGTTTATTGGTTTTCATTCTCGAGAGCTCGGCTGGTGTCTTGGTGGGGTTGCCACATTCTTGTGGCGTGTGGCAGATTCTTGTCCCCACCGTTCCTGAAGGATGTTAATTAGTTAGTCTTTATCATTGGTTTCAATTAAAACGTCACGCTTGTGGCCATTTATCCCAAACAGTTGAGATTCTTGCTCGGGTCATCTCTTCAGCAAACCAGTGCGCCACCATGCGGAGCTCTCGATCGTTTTCGTAAATTCAGTTTGGGAAGACTCGCAATAAAAATCCATTGTTAGGGACTAATCTGTTGATCCACAAGCAAGTGAGAAGACAAAATTATAATCAGTTCAAGTTTGTAACGTCAATTGACTATCGATCAGAATATGTTCTCTTAGTAATAGCTCTTCATCAAAGCAATGACAATTACAAAAATTTTTAGTGTAAGTTTGAATTAAAGTAATTTAAATAATTATTACATTTCATTTATTTTGAATTCAAAATTGGCACCAAAATGTTTCTGTTTATATCCTCATAATTAAAAAAGATGTTGACAGTAACAATTGAAATACATATAAAAAAAATTATCATGCTGAGTTTTTTTATTCTTGTATACACCAAGGAAAAACCATGCAGGTCTAAAAAATAGCCATTACTACTTGATGTGATACATGCAATACAGGCTAGTGTAAAGAATAGAGCAGGCTCTTCTGACATTTAATATTTCAGAGCAATGAATCTTTACATGCAGACAAACAAACAAACTATAGTAGACTGTAATAATAATAAACTATAGATGGAACAGTAACTTGGGCCTCTCTGTTTGTTTAGCATTTAGAGTTTAACAAACAACAACAAATAATCTAAGGAAACAAGGCCTAAAACCCAAATAATTTCCACCAGGAGCTGGATATGTCACTCTAATCATACAAACTACGCACAAAGGACAAACTTGCCTATTTCCTTTTCCCAGCCTATAAACATCTCCATAAAATGTACTGACCACTTTGCGGTAAATACTGTTATTTGTGCTAAAATCCATGTCATCAGCTCAGATATTGCATCTAGCCTTGATTGCAGCTTCTAAGACATTGCTGTCTAGACAGAGGTTTTCAAAAAGCTGGTAAGAAGTAATACACAACATTTCTGTTCTTGGGGATCCTGCACTGGAACACAACGGTTACAGGTGCGCCAGTCGGGTAAATTTCCAGACTCTGGGTCCCCTCGCGGGTCTGCAGGGTCTTGAACTTCACTCGTTATGTTCTTTACCAGTCCAAACTTCCCATTCCCTTTGACAGAAGGAACAATGGCAAGTTCGTCTTTGTTTTGTGATGGAGGGCATACAAACACCCGACTACAGGAGAGTTTGAGTTCATCAGAACAAAAGATAAATAGCAATTCGCTTTGTTCGTAATTGCCTGATTGATACAACTCTAAACCATACCTTGATTGCCTCCACTGACTGCAGAATTTCGGCATTGTGTCGGTCAAATGCACTGGCTGGTAAATTCTGGGTATTATCGCGCTCAATTGCTTCTATCCATCCATTTTTGCAAGAGAGTTTACCCTTGCCACATCTACAATTCACACCGCATTTCTAGTTGGTATTACAATATGGACAACCTGCTGATCATGCTGTTTTCTTCCAACTACGTGTTGTTTTGCAAGAACAGGACTGTGGAATGAGATATATATATATGGCTATGCGACAGGAAAGTAACAAAAGATAACACAACGCAATTAACATAAAGAAAAATATAACAAACGATATTTCGAACCACTACCGTTTCAGCATGTGCATCGCCTTCATGTTCATTTAGCATATTTTGAAGCAATTCATTCTCCACCACAAGAGACCCATGGCAGTTATATCTTACTGGCCCCTCCTAAGGACTAATAAATTGATGTCGACTGAAATTTCCAAATCCTGGTCCATTTCTTCCTGAAGATCAGATGCCATGTTTGTGGGTTAGAATCAGAATAAAACACACATCTAACATCCGGGTCGTTCCGGTCAGTGGAGATGAATAGCGTGGTGCATCATGGTAAGTGACAAAGGGTCTGAAAATAACGATGTAAGATTCCACTGTCATAGAAAGTGCTCGTTTTTACGAAGTTCAGTAATTTTCTTGAGCATGACACGACTGTTAAGATGGGAATTTACAGTCGTGCATGCCATTTCTGTTTTTCTCTTAGCTCCCCACTGTCATTAGGTGGTAGGTTGTTTTTCTGCCCACGTGGGTCAGGCTGACTGTTTTCATTGCGACAGATAGGCTCGACTGGTTTAGGTCAATTATCCTCTGTTTTAGAATGATAACCAAAGTAAGGTCTTCGCACCGCCTTCCCATGTTATTTTAATTGAAGAAAGAAAAACTGTTGCAGACCAGACAATTAAAATGTCTCCTGGTAAGCTGAATGGCTTTGTGATTATGTAGCTAGCGGGCTTCTCTGAACCACATCCAGAATGGATGGCAACAAAAAAAAAACTGTGACCACTGAGATTTCTGTTTCTGTTGTTTTCTTATTTTGTGGGGAGATTCCTTTGAATTTTTGCAATGTCTTGTTTTAACTAATCTATGTGCAGTTAGGGGTGGTAAGGAAGTGTTCTCCAGCTTTCTAGAAGTGTCGAGGACAGTCAGCTTACTTTCGCGATGTGTTTTCTACATACTGAAATCCTTGCATGTAACACAGAAGAAAATGGGTTTTTCTGAGAACGCCTTTCATCAGATTTTCATCCATTCAGCTTAGTCAGCAAACACAATTTGCCTTGCCTTCAGGGAATGAATGCTAACAGCTTTCAGTCGGATAGAAACCCCAACGCATAATTTTGGTCTAAAGTTTCAATTTCAAACCAATCCTCTTGCAAAGTCTGCATTCTTGGAAAGGCCTATTGATCTGAACTTTTTGGCAACAACGCCTTTTTCACTGCCATTTTTTTACCAAACTGTACAACCACTTGTGCAATCTTACAGGATGTATCTAGTTCTTGCCAAGGTAGTACAGACCATAGCACTGTGCTGAGCCTTGTTGCAAGTACGAATCAAAACATTCTCACAATCAATCTAGTTTGCTTCTTCAAGGTAACACCAACGGTATAAAAAAAAGTAACCTTGTTCAATGTGAGGTCGGCGAGCTGCCAACTGAAAATGAAGCGAGTAATAAACAGAAAATTAAAGCGAGTTCTACATTTGAGGCTTCTATAAGCGATGTCAGAAAACTTGATACTCTATTTTCAACCAATTATATCGAATGCACTGAACTTCGAGAATCCGGTTCCACAGACAACGCATCTGGCCAATCTATGGTCACTTGCAAAGAGAAGAAAAGGAGGGCGAGTTTTACTCTTCTTGAATCAGATGTCACCTTGCTTCCGTCTCACTTAGCTGAAGTGGGCCAGTTACATTCCGTTAATCTCAAGTTTGACCATGATGGTGGGCCTTTACAGAGTAGTACCTTGGACAAAATGTTCGTAAGAATAAGCTCATTTTATGTGGTTTTCAAAAATGTGAAAAGCCTTGAACCAGCGTTATTCCACTGTGCAATTCCCCAGTTAGTGCAAGAATTCATTAAATACATGATTGACAAGCGACGTCTCAAATCAATCACCTGTAGCCAGTACATATCAGCCATCATTAACGTGAACAAAGTGCATGTAGATTCTCAAGCTAACGGAGACCATGATGATTGGAGCGATAGCGCAGAGAAATTTACAGCCGTGCAAAGACAACTTGAACGTTTCTCAAGAAGAGGACGAGTGGAAGAATCGGCCAAGAAACCCCAGTTAGAGAGAGTAGTCTATTCCAAATTGCTAGAGTTTTATCAGGAATTAAAATGGGAAGTCTCTCTCTCAAAGGACGGCGTAAAGCAAGCTAGAAGTTGTCATGATTTATGCTACTACTATATTGCTCAGCAAATCCAGGGTGCACCAAAGAATTTGTTACACTGCGCATTTACAGCGATCAAAACAAGGCCCAATTGAAAGACCAGTCTGTTGTGTTAACTGAAGACGCTTACACAAGACCAGGTCTAACTATGGGCCTAGGCTCACTAATCTCACTCTGTTGACATTTCTGACGTACTATCTTCTATTACACCGCTCTCTCACCGCCTTGTTTACTTAATGGAAAAAAGCATGACTTTTTTGTCAATCAAAGGGGCGACCCATTTTCTCAAACCTCCTATGCCAATTACCTATCAGCCATGTTCAAGAAATATTTCAGTATCAAAGTAACCACCAACAATATCAGGAAGGCAGTAGTAAATCACTTTTTAACGTTGCCTCAAAGTGGTGGCTAGTCTCTCAAAGAATTGTTTGCCGAGTTCATGAAACATTTTGTGAGGACACAAAAATGGTATTATGATGAACGGCCACTAGCCTAAAAGAAAAGTAGCACACTTAATTTCTTAGCATCTTTGGCCTCTCAAGACCTTGGTGAGGAGTCAGCGGTACTTCTTAGTGATTCCAGTGAAGAGGGAAACATGGAATATCTACCAAACCCAGGAGATACACATCTTTATGATGTTGTACGATCTTTCCATGGATGTTCAAGGAGGTCTTGTGGGGTATTCAATGGTTTCCGGCCACTTAAGAAGTATGGATATTGTTGTTCAACGAAAACGTATCAGAAAGAGCATCTCACGAGTTGACCCCATAAACTGTCACTTGAGATGGGCAATGGTAGTTTCAAGGAGAGCTCATTCAGTCCGTGGCCCCAACAGCAGCTAGTGCACCTTGATGGCCACCACAGTTGAATTACCTGGAGTTTTGTCATACATGATTGTATAAATGGGTATTCTCGTTTAATTTGTTTTTGAGTGTTCCACCAACAATAAGAAACAAAGTGTAGAACGCTTGTTCTTGCAAAGTGTTAAAAAGTACTCCTGGCCTTCTCGTGTACGAACTGATCATGGAGTAGAAAACACTCGATTGCGATTTGAGGCAGTGATCGCAGCTCTGCTCAGGTTGGCAGTTCTACTCGTAACCAGAGAATAGAGGTGGAATGTCTTTAGGTGTTTTGGGGGTATTATTTACTACAATTTTAAATCAATGGAAGAATGTGGATTGCTTGACGTTACTAACCCATTACATTTGTTTGTCCTTCATTATGTTTACCTGCCAAGAATAAATGTTGCAATTGAGAGTTTCATGGAGGCTTGGAATAAGCACCCCATCAGGACTGAACGGAACTGGAGCCCAGAATAAATCGGGACCAATGGAATGATAGACAGAGTCACTCCAGCTGTGGCTGATGTAAGAGGTAATGTTCATATCTACTGTATTAACCATGAGTGGTATGGTCTTAGTCCCAATGAACCACCACCAGGTGATGGCCTCAGTACTGTTGAGGTAAATGATGTGAGCTTGGATGTCCCAGATGAGGTGATCTATTGGTTTACTAACGAGGTTGATCCATTGCAATATTCGAGTGCCTTTGCCATTCACATATTTCAAAGAGGAGTTGCCTTTCTTGAAAACTTGTTGGGCAGTCAAAATTCTGTTTGAATGCATGAAAAGAGAATCCTATGAACACTTAATTCGATTACACTCGTTGAAACGTTGAAGCTTAATACCAGCTAAGAAGCAGAAGTGAACCTTGAGAAAATAACTGCTATATTATATAAGGTCTTGCAAGTCATTAAGATGACACTGTATTTTCAGTCACTCTAAAGACTTCCAAAAACAGCAACTAACATACAGTAGAATAATAAAAAGGCTAGCACCTTTTTAGTTTTGTCACTACGCAAATAGCCTCATCTAGTTAACTACAAAATTTAAACATCATAACAGCAACTTTAACAAAAATAGCAGAGCCCTGGTTTAAGTTTTCCACTTGGATTATCACTCTTGGTATGTGATTACATTTTATTATGTTACTAACCTATAAGATTTCTTTGGAACAGTTGTTTGCCCCATTTAGAGAGGAAAATCATGAAAATGTAAAGGGAATGGCTGTCATTTGTATCCAGCAGCTGACTGCTGGGTAATTGTGAAGAGGAGCTCCCCAAAAAACCAACAGGCTACTGACAGCTAACCGACAGCCTACCAACAAGACCCAGAAACGATAATATTCCTGATACTTACCGATGGATGGTAAAAGGATTTCTTTTCGAGTTGTTTATGCAAAGCTTTTGAAATATGTAGCGGATATATCATTCGCGAATTTGGTAACCAGCAGGACAATCAATGTATTAAGGTTTGAAGGTGATTTAATCCAAAACTCAGAAATCCAAGAAGAAAGCTCATCAATCATGTCGCTGATTTCGCTGAACTTTGTGAACTAGTGCATAGTGCCTAGCGGTCCTTATGGTATTTCATGTATGTACCATACTCCTTCTACCTGTGAAAGGGTCAACCTACATAACCAGTATATGTGCCACAGTTGAAAAACATGAACCGCTAGGACCACCCTGGATGAGGCCACGTACACAGATTTCTAAATACCATTTTCGAAAGAACGACACTTTGATGAAATAACAGTACTGTAGGACACATCATCAGTGGATGCATCCAATTCCCCAATAACTGGAAAACAACTTCAGCTCCTTTTCTCAGTTACATATTGGACGTTTGCTATTGCAACTATAACAGAACTGCTTTACAATAAGAATTGTTATTGTTGCTTATTGACAACCATACACTTCCTGTATGCACCTTTCTTTAGATTCAATAGAACCTTTAAACAAAAACTTTGCTTTACTTCGTTGTTTTTTAACTTTCACAAAACAATGCACCTTGGAGGACTTGGATGTATATGAAGAAAACCTTTATAAACTAATTCTCTAACCTTTTTGTTCCTGTTCCTTAAACGTTACAGAGTTCGTATTGGTATTCTGCTGGGTTCATGATCACGTCTAAATACACGATAATGCATATGCACATGATTAACATTGGATACCTCAATTGATATGCCATGATTCTTGATGGGTTCACTAAGAAATGTTCGCTTGTACATTGATTTCTCGTAAAGTCCGTGCAGCGACCCTTTCATAAAACCCTCAAAAACGCTAAGTGTGGGTCTACCGCAAACGGTGTGAGCCTTTGTAAGTGCTTTGAGAAGAGAGCAAATCATAGTATTTGTGCTTCCTTTCAACGACTGCGCTTGGAAAGAAAATGTTTGGTCTATTTGTAATGTGAAGTACAATGTAAATGCTTTTATGTCCTTCTGTTTCAAATGTCTACAAAAAGTGAACTTGTCCAGTCTTGTGTCAGGTATGAGGTCATTTCAAACAGAAAAGTGGCTTAGGACCAGTTAACAAAACGATTGTAAACTCTTGGTTTCACCAGGAACAGTTAATGAATGTGTGAAGTACCCAAAAGAACTGAGTGAACAAGATCAGTCTGTCAAATTGATGATGACAAGATTCATTGACCATGCACCAAGTTCGCAGTTGATGCAATTCATGCAGTGTTGCACAGCAAGCAAATCTATGCCACCACTGCCCAATTTTTCAATCATTGTTTGTTTTCACAGGAAAGCTACATCTCTTCATCATGAACCTGCAATGAATTCTGCCATTTCTTCATCTGGAAAATCATTCATCACTGTTTAGGGTCCTAAGTGGCGCTGAAAGTTTCTGTATTTACTTAACAGTGCATTGCAAGACTCGTTGTTGACCACAGCCGAGGTCAATGAAACTACATTTTCTTGTGAGCATGTCTGCATTTGCACATATGGGACAATCCATTAATGTATAACAAAGTTAAGAAAGAGACCTAGTCGGTATTTGTCATTGTTTCCTCCAAATAGACTGTGTCTTTACAAGAGTCGGGCCCATGCATCGAATTATTGATTTCAGACATAGAAAAAAGCCCTGGTCCTACACCAATGCACGTGGACTCTAGCAAAACAATAGCAGCATCATATAGCCAGGGTACTGAGTAAGTATTTGGACAAAATAAAGGGCAACAATGTGTAGCAATGACTTTTTGTAACCAGATGAAGGAGTAATGTGTACATTGCATCCTGTGCGCTGCTTTTTCTAGGGTCTTATGAGACTAGAGTAAAGCAGTTTCGGCCAACTCTTGTTCCCTTGAGCGTGCTCTGGGCCAAATTATTCCTTTTTATTTTTGCTGATTCCTGTCGTTTTCACAGCCTAATTTTCTCAATCGTTCGACCTGGCGATGGGCGGGTCAGCAGACAGTTTCCGCTTTACAGACTGTAAAGACAAAATTGTAGCCTTTGAATCACTCGTATCTGATGGTTACACTAACTTTACGGTTTATTGGTGTTGCTATCTACTGTAATGAATGAGCACATCAAGAATAGATTGCTCTTTCAATCGGTCACCCTCATATACACATGTATCGAAGAATGTTATTTCAGTGTCTGAAATCTCAGTCATGAATTTTATTGTAGGATGGGACCTATTCGCTAGCTCTGCAAAGTTGTTTATTGCTTCTTTGTTTATGTTCCATAGAGAAAAGAGACATTGACGACATCTTTTCTCTATGGAAAATATACAAAGAAGCAATAAGCAACTTCACAGAGCTAGCAAAAAGCTCCCATCCTACAATAAAATTCATGGCTGACATTTCAGATACTAAAATAACATTCTCGGATACAAGTGTTACAAGGGCGACTGATTCAAAAACAATCTATTCTTGATGTGCGCATGCACTTTAAACTGACAGAGACTTTCTAATACACGCACTTTAATTTCTGCCTCTCTCCAGGGGTCAGGAAAGGCTTCATCAAAGGCGAAGCCCAAAGGAATCTTACAACTAACTCTTTAAAAGCGAAATTTGAAGAACACATTGCATAATTCAAACAAAGATCATGCCACATAGGTTATCCCGATAACCTTTTGAACATGACTCTATTTGAAGTCGATTTTAGCGAAGAATGTCAGCTCTACAAAATAAACAAAGAACACACAAAAGAACTTTACCGCTTGTTGCAGAATACTGCCCATCAATGCCTGATTTTAGATATATTCTCATGAAGAAATGGCATCTTGTACAAAACCAGCCCTTACTAAGAAAAATATTTAAAAACCCCCTCCTTATTTCATATAGAAAAGGGAGGTCTTTGAAAGATGTACTCGTCAGAGCAAAGCTCTGAGGTCTTTGAATTTTCTATCTTGACCAATAGGAGTCGTGTTTGGCCTGTCAAAACCTTGAAACGTCCTTGAGATTTTTTTTGACAGAGCCCCGTCCTAGGTCAGAGCTCAATTTGCATCGAATGCAATCCAAAGCAGAACGCAAGTGTCACATTAACGCCTCTGCATTTCACAGAGTGAAGAGAACACCAGTGCCAACACACTAGACACCATCGCAGATTTTATACAATCTGCTCCTGCTGAAAAAGTCGTCCTTCCAAAAAACACAACTTTACCAAGGATCAAACATGCTACAACCCCATTAGATAATTTAAATTAGCCAACACTAATCCTTCCTTCTCGATCCGCTCTCTGAGTACTTAAACGGTAACAAAGCTCATTTCAAGCAGAACGAGAACAGCCTTCACAACCATCCCTCAAAATCTTATCACAGCAACTGACCAGATTCACTGAAAGAATGGAAACTGCCATCTTGCTTGAGAAATACTATTGAGGTTAACTGTATTATAAATAGCTCTTTGTTGAGCTACATACTTTTTCTTTCCTCTTCTTTACTTTTTCTTTGTTTTTTTTTTAAATAATACGTTCTATATTTTATGCTGTCTCCATAATTTGTGTGATGTACCCAATGTTGTCAGGAAGCCTATAGCTCATAAGCCCCTTCTTCTACATAGGCTTCCTTGTCATTACAGCCTTAAACATTTTTTAGTGTATTGTGTTTTTTTGTAATTTCCTTTCTTTATGTGGTTAATGGCAGATAAAAATGAATGAAAAAAAAAAGAATGAATAAAAGAGGACGGGCTCCTTATTGAAGAAGGTAAAACCACTGATCACACTCACCCTTAAGAGTCAGAAGATGACATCCAGAGCGTGCAGATGCAATGTCCAACAGCCAAACCGAAATAGCGTCAAGATGAACAATCACAAAGCAACAATGAGCACCACCCGAGAAAGTGGCCCACCTCAGTGAGAAAAACGAAAAATCAGTCCCTCAGCTGAGAACTCACTCTGAAAAAGGAACTTGCCCAAAAACTCTGGGTTACAACGCAAGGGTCAATATTATGCCCGATGATGATTTCAAAAGAGACATTGCCCTCATAAGAAAAAACGCTCCACAAAAATATGTCGACGCTCTCACTAAGTTTCAGTACCAGCAAGTAGAGCGAAACAAAATAAAACTTAACAGGATAACGCAGCTTCAAGCAAGAAAAAGCTCTGATGCAAAACAATCTAGAGATAAAGCACATTCTGCGGTCTCTGGCCCAAATCCTATCACACATGCCGAGACAATAAACAAACTCAAACAAATGATGTTAGATCTTGAGAAAAACGAGAATAAAGAAAGTGAATCTTGTCCTAATGTGTCCTTAATGACTACAGATCACTTTGAAAGGGAAAAGACTCTTACTAAAAGTGCCATCTGCATTTTACATTTTTACTCACTTTAATTTTGCGTTTTTGAGTGAAATACTTTATTTCTTTGTCAATGTTCTTTAACATGTCCCTGAATTTGATGAAACTTAATCAACAATGTCCAAATAAACAGAACTGCAACTGATTATGTAAACAGTAACAAGAAAGATGTTCTCACAGTGTCTACAAGGCATACAACAAGTTGGTTTTATCAACGGAGTTGATAATGTGAATTAGCCACCGTACAAAGATTCTAAAAGCTGACGTTTCGAGCGTTAGCCCTTTTGTCAGAGCAAATCGAGGAATTGTGGGTTACGTGTAGTTTTTATAGTAGAGTAGGGGCTATGCTATTGGTGTTAACATGGCAACGTGGAAAAAAGGAATATATTAGTTAAATGAAAAGCATTCATTAATACCGTGAGGATTAAGGGTGCCGATTTGGAAGATGAATTTTTGTTCCAGACTCTTGCGGCTTTCCGTCGTACCTAGATGTAGGGGAAGGCTGCGGATAGCCATGTGTTTTTTGGAGTGGTTAGGGAGATTAAAATGGCGAGTGACTGGCTTAGATGCATCCTTGTCATTCTTCTCAACATCGCCAAGGTGTTCGCACAATCGGTCAACTAGTCATCTACCTGTCTCGCCAATGTATAATTTATTGCATAATGTACAGGTTATGCAATACATGACATTTGCGGAGATACATGTGAAAAGATCGGTGATCTAAACAGATCGCTTAGGTCCCGATATCTTGCTAGTGTTAACAATGAAAAGACAAGTTTTGCATCATTTGAAAGTGCCGGGTTGCTTGTTAGTTTTTAGCGCGCTTCTAAGTAAACAGTTGCCTACGTTTTTGTTGCGTTTGAATGAAATAAGTGGAGGTTGCGAAAAGATTCTACCAGTCTCGGGATCATTTTGGAGTAATTTAAAATTATTAAGAATGATACTTTTGACTGCGTGATTATGAGGATGAAAAGTGAGGGTGAATGGAATTCTGACATTCTTACCTTTCTGTGACGTTTGTAGTGGTGACTGTCGATGAAATTGTGGGGTGCGATGATGGCACGCTTTGACCACAGAGAAAGGATAGCTACGTTTTTCGGAGAACTGGCACATCTCCTTTGATTTGCTGGAAAAATCGGAGTCATCACTGCATGGACGTCAAAGTCTAAGAAATCGAGAATAAGGAATGGATTTCTTGACATGTGATGGATGTGACGATGAATACAACAAATAACTGTAAGAATCTGTAGGTTTGTAGTGGACACTGGCACATAGCACATTGCCACTAATAGAAACTTTGATATCTAGGAAGGCCAATAAAGTTTCCGAAATTTCCCAGGTATATTTAAGAGGTGGATGAAAGAATTGACGGAGGTTATAAATTGATCGAGTTCTTCTCTGATGGATGGAATAGCGCCAATGCAGTCGTCGATGTAGCGGCTATAGAGTTCAGGTTTGGGGCCGTTGTACTGATTAAAAAATGGTGTTCAACATATCCTACAAAACGATAGGCATAGTTACGTCCCATTCTTGTGCCCCACCATTACACATTACACCATTAATTTGTTTGTAATAGTTGCCGGAGAATGAAAAACAGTTAAGCATTAAAACTAGTTCAACAAGGCGGAGGAGCGTTTCTGAGCTTGGTTCTTTCACAGTGCGTTGATTGAAAAAATGTTTAAGTGCTTGAAGACCTTCGCTATTGGGAATGACTGTGCATAGAGCTGTAATGACCATGGTGAAAATTTTTCTCGGCCAGAGAAATTAAAATCGTGGAAAATTTTTAGTGTGTATGTAGTTTCTTTAATGTACCATGGCAAAGATTTGACGATAGGCGTCATAATCCTGTCTAAGTAGCTAGAAATGAGTTTGGTGGGGCAACTAAAAGCAGAAACGATAGGGCGACCTCGGTTGTTGGGTTTGTGAATTTTAGGCAAGATGTAAATGCATGAAGTTCTCGAGGTGTTGATGATGAGATTACCGGTAGTTGCAGTGTCCAGTAATTCTTGATTAACTGCAAGATTCTAAATGGTGTCTTTGACAAGTTTTTGATTTTTGGAAGTGAGATCTTTATGGATTTTCACATAAAACGAGGTGTCAGAAAGTTGCTGCAAAGCTTCTTTTTGGTGAAGGTTGGACGGCCAAACAACTACCGCGCCGCCTTTGTCGGCCAATTTGACAACTATGTCATTGCATTTACTAAGATTTTCAAGCGCCGCCCACTCTTCCGAGGAAAGGTTGGAAAATTTAGTGTTACAATTGAGTTTAAGTTTGTGAATGTCGTGACGGCATTTTTTGGTGAAAAAATCTAAAGAGGCAAATTGTCCCTCTGGGAGAGTCCATTTAGATTTGCGAACTCGAACAATTTCAAAAATACCTTTGTTAGAAGTGTCCGAATCATCCTCTTTGTCATGAAAAGAAGCTTTTAACTGAACGCAGGGAAAGTATTTTTCAACCTCTTGCTTCATAGAAAATTCGTTGGTGTGTTTAGTAATAGGGACAAAATTTAGGCCCTTGCTGAGAACAGATTTCTCTGAGTCAGTACGCGGAAGATTTTCTGGAATTGTAACTGCCGTATTATGGCTACGCAATGTAATGGTAGGAAACATTGCACACACAAATGGCGGCCTATTGCAAGAAATAAAATTAAGTGATAATTAAGTCACTTGTCAATAATTTGTCCAACTTTTAATACAATACAATACTTTTCAAAAAGGGGTCCAGAGCACCCCCAAATTTGAAAACCTGGATACATCTCTGCCGCATAATCATAAACCGGGGCAAAAATACCTCTAAATTAGTAGGCACCTTCGCTAAATCTCCATTAATATTGTTTATGTTGTAAATGCCAGAAGTGCTCAGGCACATTTCAATGCCAGGACAGTGATATAAGAAAAATTCAACCTAAACTAAACACTGCTTTTCCTCCACTTCTTTAAGTGAAAAGGAGAATACATTGCACTGTCAGAGATTCCCAACAATGAAAAGAGGTGGATGATCCTATCGCCCTGAGATGGTGTTGACTGAGTTCAACCTCCCCACTGATTTAAGCCTGCATGTACTGTAGTCCTGTAATACTCTTTGAGTTATACCGGGTATTGTTATTTTTTCGCAGAACAATTTTCTTCTTATTTTTTCTTTTTGAATTTAAACATGTTAACCATTGTTTGCCCCGAAAAGCACCTTGGCTTATCAAGGGGGCTCACAATAATTCAGTAATCAGGCTTACACTCAATGAAATTTGCATTTTACCCACACCATTACTTAAAAACAGGAACTGTTTACATAGACACCAGCGCTATGAGGAGCCCAAGGGAATGGTCATACCAGCAACACATGTGTAAGACACGAGGTTTGCAAATTGTAAAAAGTTCTACATGACTCCAGCCTTGGGATCTGTCAAGTTACAGGTCAGATAAGAACTTCCTGACTAAGTAATAGAAAGAGGTTAATAATAATAACAACCAAATAAAGGAAGGAACATAGAACCAAAGAAAAAACAAAAGTTCTGAGGAATAAGAAGACTCCTTGGTAATGGTGGCAGGCAGGCCTCCAACTACTTCTCAAATGAACGCAACCAAATATTTCTCCATGTAAACCAAAGAAAAAACAAAACGGTTTTCAAAAAGGAAAGTGAGTTTCATCTCGTTACTCCTATGTCTTAAAGACCTGCATATTGTCTTTGCCCCCATCACACTCTTCTTTCATAAAGTAAGTGTCAATTAATTCATTTGCATACTAAGACACTGTTCCATTACAACTGTACTCTAATGCCTCCAGACAGGCCACTCCTTTGGCAATCTCACAAATGTCTTTGGAAGCTGGAACATTTCTTAGAGCCATCTCAACAAACTGAAGACCAGTGAGAATTGTGCCTTGGTTAGGTGACTTGAGAATGTTGACAAATGCATCCATGAGCCCTAACTCTAAAACAGTACTTAGATAAGTTGGTCCATGGTAGGAAACATTGCACACACAAATCGCGGCCTATTGCAAGAAATAAAATTAGGTTTATAATTAAGTCACTTGTCAATAATTTGTCCAACTTTTAATACAATACAATACTTTTCAAAAAGGGGTCCAGAGCACCCCCAAATTTGAAAACCTGGATACATCTCTGCCGCATAATCATAAACCGGGGCGAAAATACCTCTGAATTAGTAGGCACTGTCGCTAAATCTCCATTAATATCGTTTATGTTGTAAATGCCAGAAGTGCTCAGGCACATTTCAATGCCAGGACAGTGATATAAGAAAAATTCAACCTAAACTAAACACTGCTTTTCCTCCACTTCTTTAAGTGAAAAGCAAAGTACATTGCACGGTCGGAGATTCGCAACAATGAAAAGAGGTGGATGATCCTATCGCCCTGAGATGGTGTTGACTGAGTTCAACCTCTCCAGTGATTTCAGCCTGCATGTACTGTAGTCCTGTAATACTCTTTGAGTTATACTGGGTATTGTTATTTTTTCGCAAAAGAATTTTCTTCTTATTTTTTCTTTTTGAATTTAAACATGTTAACCATTGTTTCCCTCAAAAAGCACCTTGGCTTATCAAGGGGGCTCACAATAATTCAGTAATCAGGCTTACACTCAATGAAATTTGCATTTTACCCACACCATTACTTAAAAACAGAAACTGTTTACATAGACACCAGCGCTATGAGGAGCCCAAGGGAATGGTCATACCAGCAACACATGTGTAAGACACGAGGTTTGCAAATTGTAAAAAGTTCTACATGACTCCAGCCTTGGGGATCTGTCAAGTTACAGGTCAGATAAGAACTTCCTGACTAAGTAATAGAAAGAGGTTAATAATAATAACAACCAAATAAAGGAAGGGACATAGAACCAAAGAAAAAACAAAAGTTCTGAGGAATAAGAAGACTCCTTGGTAATGGTGGCAGGCAGGCCTCCAACTACTTCTCAAATGAACGCAACCAAATATTTCTCCATGTAAACCAAAGAAAACACAAAACGGTTTTCAAAAAGGAAGCTGAGTTTCATCTCGTTACTCCTATGTCTCAAAGACCTGCATATTGTCTTCGCCCCCATCACACTCTTCTTCCATAAAGTAAGTGTCAATTAATTCATTTGCATACTAAGACACTGTTCCATTACAACTGTACTCTAATGCATCCAGACAGGCCACTCCTTTGGCAATCTCACAAATGTCTTTCGAAGCTGGCACATTTCTTAGAGCCATCTCAACAAACTGAAGACCAGTGAGAATTGTGCCTTGGTTAGGTGACTTGAGAATGTTGACAAATGCATCCATGAGCCCTAACTCTAAAACAGTACTTAGATAACTTGGTCCATGGTAGGAAACATTGCACACACAAATGGCAGCCTATTGCAAGAAATAAAATTAGGTGATAATTAAGTCACTTGTCAATAATTTGTCCAACTTTTAATACAATACAATACTTTTCAAAAAGGGGTCCAGAGCACCCCCAAATTTGAAAACCTGGATACATCTCTGCCGCATAATCATAAACCGGGGCGAAAATACCTCTGAATTAGTAGGCACTGTCGCTAAATCTCCATTAATATTGTTTATGTTGTAAATGCCAGAAGTGCTCAGGCACATTTCAATGCCAGGACAGTGATATAAGAAAAATTCAACCTAAACTAAACACTGCTTTTCCTCCACTTCTTTAAGTGAAAAGGAAAATACATTGCACTGTCAGAGATTCCCAACAATGAAAAGAGGTGGATGATCCTATCGCCCTGAGATGGTGTTGACTGAGTTCAACCTCCCCAGTGATTTCAGCCTGCATGTACTGTAGTCCTGTAATACTCTTTGAGTTATACTGGGTATTGTTATTTTTTCGCAGAACAATTTTCTTCTTAATTTTTCTTTTTGAATTTAAACATGTTAACCATTGTTTGTCTCAAAAAGCACCTTGGCTTATCAAGGGGGCTCACAATAATTCAGTAATCAGGCTTACACTCAATGAAATTTGCATTTTACCCACACCATTACTTAAAAACAGAAACTGTTTACATAGACACCAGCGCTATGAGGAGCCCAAGGGAATGGTCATACCAGCAACACATGTGTAAGACACGAGGTTTGCAAATTGTAAAAAGTTCTACATGACTCCAGCCTTGGGGATCTGTCAAGTTACAGGTCAGATAAGAACTTCCTGACTAAGTAATAGAAAGAGGTTAATAATAATAACAACCAAATAAAGGAAGGGACATAGAACCAAAGAAAAAACAAAAGTTCTGAGGAATAAGAAGACTCCTTGGTAATGGTGGCAGGCAGGCCTCCAACTACTTCTCAAATGAACGCAACCAAATATTTCTCCATGTAAACCAAAGAAAAAACAAAACGGTTTTCAAAAAGGAAAGTGAGTTTCATCTCGTTACTCCTATGTCTTAAAGACCTGCATATTGTCTTCGTCCCCATCACACTCTTCTTTCATAAAGTAAGTGTCAACTAATTCATTTGCATACTAAGACACTGTTCCATTACAACTGTACTCTAATGCCTCCAGACAGGCCACTCCTTTTGCAATCTCACAAATGTCTTTGGAAGCTGGAACATTTCTTAGAGCCATCCCAACAAACTGAAGACCAGTGACAATTGTGCCTTGGTCAGGTGACTTGAGAATGTTGACAAATGCATCCATGACACCTAACTGTAAAACAGTACTTAGATAACTTGGTCCATGGTAGGAAACATTGCACACACAAATGGCAGCCTATTGCAAGAAATAAAATTAGGTGATAATTAAGTCACTTGTCAATAATTTGTCCAACTTTTAATACAATACAATACTTTTCAAAAAGGGGTCCAGAGCACCCCCAAATTTGAAAACCTGGATACATCTCTGCCGCATAATCATAAACCGGGGCAAAAATACCTCTAAATTAGTAGGCACCGTCGCTAAATCTCCATTAATATTGTTTATGTTGTAAATGCCAGAAGTGCTCAGGCACATTTCAATGCCAGGACAGTGATATAAGAAAAATTCAACCTAAACTAAACACTGCTTTTCCTCCACTTCTTTAAGTGAAAAGGAAAATACATTGCACTGTCAGAGATTCCCAACAATGAAAAGAGGTGGATGATCCTATCGCCCCGAGATGGTGTTGACTGAGTTCAACCTCCCCACTGATTTAAGACTGAGTTCATGAGAGGACCAGGCAGGTGTGATACAAGCCATCACACCGATTTCAATGAAACGTGACCAAAATGAAGGATACTCCAAGCAACCCTGAAAGACAGAGTGGGTTGGCTCTGGGATTTTTCTCAAGGTATTTAGACCACCCCCCCTGGTTTTGGGGCCAAAATTCTCAAAATTGAACCAAAATTAGCATCAAAATCAAAAAAGCTTCCTGACCACAGAATACAAACATTTTTATTATCATTTTTCCTGAAGGTAGACTGGTCCTTCAGTAGCTTACCACAGTGGTTTCAAATCATACAGATTGACAGGTGCCAATCACGAGCTGTCAATACCCACCCAAGTCACGAAAGATTTTGCTAACATGAAATTTAGGTCAACTTCTGATTCAAATTTAGTAAAAGTTCAAGCTTCTTTCGGAAACCTATTTATATTATGATTAACATTCATCCTTGCTCTAACAAGAGCAAGAATAAAATTTTTGGCATCTGTTCTTTTATGGCGTCAACAGGCGTTGCAGGAACATGCACAGCGACCATGTCCAACAGAGAGACTTCGGCAAATCAAAGAAAATAACCCTTTACAGTATTAGTTCTTAAACGCAATTTTAAGGTTAACAGGACTTACGCTGTCTGTTTATTCCATTTACGGCAAATAAAGGTAATTGAAGGCAAAGATAACTGAAATATATCTCGTACGAAATTGTAATAACGCCTCAATTCCAATGTCATAACATCAATACGGAGATAAAAATCTGCCTTAATTAATTTGTTAACCAATTTTCTGCTAGTATGAATTTTCCTGGTCATTATCATCTTGTTTGGGTTGTTTTCAAAACCATGCTGAATAGCTAGCAGTCACGAAAATTCTAGTTTGTTAAATGCCAATACTCACCTACACACAGTGGCATTGAATATTTTCGTGTGCACAATCGTCCTTTGTCGCATTCTCCTCTAAAATAATCCTTTTGTCAGGGTTGTCGAGTCCTGGGTCCAATCAGAGGCTTCTTCTTTAAGTATGGTTTTAAAAACCTCGAATTAACAATATCATATTCAGCGCTATCGATCGCTTTAGTTCACGTCGATTTCAATGTCAACAACAACATGAGCCCGTGAGCTTGAACAGTGGTTGCAGACCACTGTAACGGCCGATTTAGGGCCGATTTACACGTTACGACTTTGTCTCATGCGACAACGGCTTACGACAGGCCCACGACATGTTTTACGATTGTTGTGTACGTCAGAAAAAATGTCGTAGCATTTTAAAACATGTTTTAAAACGTTGCGACAATCGTAAGTCATGTCGTAGGCCTTTCGTGAGCTTGTTGCATGCGACAAAATCGTATCCTGTAAATCGGCCCTTACACGATACGATTTTGTCGCATGCGACAAGCTCACGACAGGCCTACGACATGACTTTACGATTGTCGGAGCGTTTTAAAACAAGTTTTAAAATGCTACGACATTTTTGCAGACGTACACACCAATCGTACATCATGTCCTGGGCCTGTCGTAAGCTGTTGTCGCATGCGACAAAATCGTACCGTGTAAATCGGCCTTTTAACACTGTCCATTCGTTTGTTACATCCGTTGGTTGAGTGATTTTAAAGTGCAGGAAAATTGTATAAGATCCTGTTTTATCACATGTTGAACCTAAAAATGTTTTTTTTGTCTTTTCTTCTTATCGAAATATACATAATTTGTTACAAATGATTCCCTACGCTAAAAAACGTCACGTGGTGCTAACCGGAAATATCAGTTTTTAACTGAGGCCCGGTTCAGACGCCGCTTCATATCTGATGGCACGGTTTTAGCTAAAATCGTGGCCCCCAAAACATAGTTTCTCACGCCTTGTCCTAATATTTTGCCCTAATAAAACTTGGGAGCACGCGCTTCTCGG
>NC_090874.1:37658776-37663776 GCF_036669935.1 Montipora foliosa
TTTAAGCAGATCGTCCGCCTAAAATTCAACTCTCTTATTGACTGAACATTTGGAATGGAAGTACTTCACATTTCTCGTTCTCCTTCAACTTAGACGGTTAGAGATAAAGAGATATGATAAAATATTATAGATATAATAAAACTTTGTCGTAGGTGTCAAACGACGGTACGGGTGTTGAAAAATTATTTGTCAGTTGCCGTCCGCTTTAGTTGTCTAATTACATTAAACAGTCCTATTTGAATAGTTTTGTATTTCGTGGAATCCTTATACATGAAGTGCAGGACATAATAATGGGACTAGACCTCAACAAGTCTTCCATAGGAGTTCCCTCAAGATGTGTTAAGCTATCATGTCGCACGTCATGCAACGTTTTTTTATCACCGATAAAACAATGAAGAGTCTTCCTCGCTGCCTTTAGTTTTCTCGCGCCTCATTTCCCAAGATTTCTTTCATGACATTGAACCTAACTGCCAGTCTTGCATGCATGTGATCCAGCGGGATTTCCGAAAAACACCCGGCAGCTCATTTTCACCTCATTACATAGCCTAATGATCAATTTTTGAGAAACTTAATTAAATTAATTGATTTCCCACAATTGCTCCCATGTGCAATAAATCATTCGCACACCTCGTAATGTGAAGAACAGTCCCATTTTTGGAAGATGGATCAAAAGACTGGGCGTATAGTTTTTTCGAGAAAGGTGGTCAAGGAATCTGTGAATTCAATACTCTTCACAATGCCTTTCGCGATTGTCACTCGTACTTTTAACCTTTTTACCGACAATCTTTCTCCAAACAGCTGTATAGTCATCACTGAAACGCCACACACAGTACTAGTAACACGAGTAACGCGTTAATATTTATTTTTGCTCAGAAAACTAAAATAACCGAGATTGCCATATAGGGATATGTTGGTAAACCGTGTTACAGTTGGGAAGGCTACTCTGTTTTAAAACCTTTTCATAGTCCTCGCACAATCTGAGCAGGAAAATCTCTTCTGAACTTAAACAAGATTTGCAAGGATATCTTTTGCGCAGCTGTAAAATTTAAAATACTGAAACATTTACGAGTTGAGAAAGTTTCTCTTATAGTTACCCGCGAGCCTTCGAATTTTCGTTTGCATTTGTATACTCCTTGTCTGAACTCTATGTATCCGTATGTTAATCGTCTGGCAACGAGGAACGTACATTGATAATTTATAATCACTTCTAGACATCGTTTAGTCCAGTGTGCACGTCTTTTTATGCAAACTCTCGTGCGCGTCCTCCACACGTAACACACCTGCTGGTAACACATATACATCTGGAATGTATCGCATGGCTCTACCAGATACGTTATAAGTGACACGTTAAATGGCGCGTTAAATGCTTTGTTTGGTAAAAGGATGACCTTGCATGGACAGAATGCAATTCAGCCCCTTTGATTCACACGCGCTCGCGTTTCTCTCGTCAGTCCAACCTTGAGAAAATTTTGGGCTACTCTTAGTCTTCGAGTTTTATTCTTTACCTTCTGCGATAGCCTGATAAATGCGGGCTCCAAGAGGCAACTGCAACTTCTAAGCGGCACGAACGGTCACTGATTTTTTTGGTAAGCTACTTTCAGTTTGCGAAATTTGAACACATCTGGGTCAAAGGAAAGGGAGAGAGCCGAGGAATGAACTGAGTTGATGCCCGTCTACCCAATCCATTCAAAGCTCTCTAATTTTCGATATTTTGGGGAGTGTACAGCTATTTCTTTGTGTTTTAGCCAGTTATGCCCAAATTGTCAAAACTTGTAAATCCTCTCCACGGTCTATCAGGTAACGAGCACAAGGCTCTGTAGTTTGTGATGGTAATAGAAATTGGAAATAATGTTAATAATATTTGGATCCCGTGTTTACCTAGTAAGAAGGCTTCGATGTTTATTTTCATTGTCTCTAGACTTCTTTACAAGTCAACAAGCCTAGCGCATCCGATGATAATGGTTCAGACGTTTTCTCATCTGGCTCACAAGAATCTCTGACAGCAGGAGAAACATCAACAGAATGGCAGCCCACGCCACAGATACAGATGAAACTTCACTCACTCAATAATTTTCTGAGGCAAGCTGGTGATGGCAGAGTGAGTCCTATACGATCTCAGCTCAGTACTAACGTGGACAACATCTCATCACCCACTGCCCGCTATTACAGGCGCAAAGGGGTGCAAGCTGTTGAGTCAGTTCTAGATGCCATAGCCCCGGGGCAGAATAGATGGCTTCTGCAGCAAGTAATGGAGGCTTGCAGCCATACAACTACTGGCCCGAATGTTAACATATCAGAGAAGACACTACTATCCAGGCTTGTTACCCTTTACAATGAGGCCATTAACTGGTATACAAGGCAGCAAATCCTGTCAGTGTTTGTAGGCGATTATTCAAAGACAGAGCTGCTAGCATTTATTCCAGGTTTAACCAAGTGGAGGATCGATGAAGCAAGGAAACACGCTTTCCATACCAGTCCAGGTCATATGATTGACCCTCCTGTTATACATCGCTGCCGACTTGATCCAGTTAAAGTGGACCATTTTCTAGACTTCATATCAAGTCCATCGTTTCTTCAGGATGTAGCGTATGGGACCAAGAATTTAAAATTGTCAGATGGTGAGACAATAGAGATCCCAAATGTAGTGAGGACGGTCGTAGCCTCCCGACTGATTCATCTGTACCACTCGTACTGCGAAGAATCCGGCTTCAGTGAACCTATTGGTCGGTCCACCCTGTTAAATATCCTCAAGGTAAAAGTCAAATTCAACTTGTTAACATCTATTAAACTAGAAACTGTTCTTGGAGGTTACTAACTTTGAAGAACAAAATTGGATAATGCCTCTAGAAGAATAGCTAATTTAGTTTTCATTCAATAATTATCTCGCAACTGTCTCGTTCATAGATTTGCGCTGCGTCCCAGAAGAAATCCCTAGCTGGACTGGACAGCATACAAGCCGATGGAGTTTTGGCTTTCACAGCCGTTGATGAAGCAACAAATAAACTTTGTTCATTAGGTTTGTTGTTTTTACTAAGACCAATTTTGTATTTCACACTGAGTCAGGACATGTTTGGTAAATGGATAATCAAACGGTTAAAAAGTGTGCTCTTCTTTTTTTTTTTTTTTTTTTTTCTATTTCATTACCCGGTCAGGTTTGGAGGAGGAAACAGCCAAGGACATCTGTTCCCGCCTGAAGTCTGCAAAAACGTATCTGAAGACTGACTACAAAATTCATGTTTCCAGATCCGACCCTTGTGGTGATCACTGTAGTGTGTATGCCCTGAGTACTGATGAGCAGGAGTATCATGGGCATTGTGACCATGAGCATAACTTAATCTGTGACAGATGTGACAACTACAGAAATGTTCTCGTAGACCTACAACTATCATTATCTTCTCCCTCTGTCAAATATAGGTGGGCAGTAAAATCAGTATTGTTCATCTCATTGTATGCATTATTCTGGTGGCTGTGTTGTTGTGAATTGTTCATAAAGACCAAGTGAGAATGGGGAATGGGTACTTTCAATGCTGGCAATTCCTCCTCTGAATCTTGGCAGATTGTAATGTGTACTGAGGGGAGAGAGAGAGAGAGAGAGAGAGAGACTCTAACAAGCGTAAGCCCAATCCTTGGTCACATTAGTGGGTGGCCAGTGGTCGACTCCTACTCCAACCAACCATGATGATGATTATGATGATGTTGAAATAATGGTTTACTCATTTTCCTCATTTTTCTATAAATGCATGCAAATTATGCCGATTCTCAAATGATAAAGATGATAAAATGATGACATCGGTAACATTGTAGTTTTTATGCAGCGGTAACGATGAAGAGGAAGAACTGAAGTATGATGTTGAATCAACCATTCCCAAGGTGGACGAATGGAAGGCCCACATCCTTCGAGCGGCTCATCAAGATGCTGCGAAAAGTGATATCATTGACCACTTGACATCATACCAGGTCCTCCTGATTATGGATTGGGCCATGAAATTTTTGCCAACCAGTTTTAGAGAAACTCAGCGAGACTGGTTTGGTAAAAAGGGCAAGTCATGGCACGTAACAGTTGCAGTTACAAAGAGCAATTCAGATAATATTGAGGTAGTAAACTCAGGAAAGGTACCATTTCTTTAACTTTTGAATTCAAGCTGACGCAATCAGTGCGATAAATCAATCAGAAATTATAACATACAACTCGCTGAAAGCGCGAGAAAATGTGCGCATAAAATTTGCGAGTATTGCTTTTGCTTTTCATTAGTTTATAAAGTGGCTTTAGGTTTGTAAGCCAGTCACGTGCACCAGCGTAGAATTCGCAATTTCGTTACTACTCTCAACAGTTATTTGGAAACCATTCTGTGCCACTTCTTTTTTTTCGTTGCATCGCTGGGTAGACGGGTAGCTACTAGACTGCTGTGCTATTACTCTTCAACCAGAAAGTTCAGCCACGTGCGTTTCCAAACAATATTGTCATGGCGGGTAAACTCATACCCAGGTCTCCCACGGTTAATGACAAAGTCACATTTCCAGTGACAGAGCAAAATCAGGGATACGATACTAAAACCACTGGAGCATGGTTTTTAAATAGCTCCTTATCCAATAAAAATTCAAGAATCTCATCGGCTAAATACGTTTGGGTCAGTTAACCATTTGAAGCTGAATGTGTCTTTTATTACATTTTTAGGCCAGAACGTACGTCCATTTGTTTGACGAATGCACTCAAAACTGGTTTGCGGTGGCTTCAATCTTAGAGCATACACTCACAACCGTAAAAGAGGCAAACCCTTCCATTCAAGAGGCATTCTTGCGCAGTGACAATGCTGGATGCTACCATTGTGCTTATCTCATCCTCTCACTTCCAAGCCTTGGAGACCGTGCAGGCATTAAGATAGCCAGATATGATTTTAGTGATCCACAGGCTGGAAAGGACGTCTGTGACAGAAGAATCGCCACGGTTAAAAGCCATATGAGGCGTTACATCAATGAAGGGCACGACATCAGAAGCGCCA